>NC_089743.1:4870000-5010000 GCF_040412425.1 Macrobrachium rosenbergii
CTGACATGTGAAACCCAGACTCTATTATGTGAAACCCAGAGACTGTTTACATGCTACAGTCGCAGTCTCAGGAATAGATCTACCACAGACGCAAATTGTAACAGGCCCAGACTTCGTTCCAGCTGTTATCTGGAAAAGCTGTGCTTTGCAAGAAATTTTCTTAGGCCTTTCCTTATTCTGGTTTGAGTGCTGTTGGGAAGAAACAGCTGGCCATAAAGAGTATCTCAACAAAGCTCCACTCTAAGAAAAACATCTGGATATAAGGCACGATTTGTTCCTATTTATTAGGAAACTTTTTGACTAGAATCTGTCAACTACCTCTCTCAGGTTTTGTTAACACTTCTCTAGTGGCTCCCCAGGATTAGCCAATCATCTTGGTAAACCACCAGTTAAATTCCTTCTATCTTGAGCTCCCATAAAATAAATAAGTACAGTACATAGAATAATTTATGCAAACAATGCATGTTCAAACTTGACAAATCAAGGATACCCTTCATTTGTAGGAATTTTTCTCAGGGATTCTGAAGAATGTTGACAAATAAACACATCTTTCTCTATGGCCCCCTTTTAAGTGGGATCACATTTTTAAAAAAACTCCTTTAGAGGAGGAGGAGGGTGAGACCATCTCTACCCCCTCCACATGGGACCACCTTGATGTAGTGAAGAGGCTCTTGAACCCATGGAATTTGTTCCAGGGTTTGAGTCCAAGAGTCCTATACATTATTACATATTCTTTTAGGCTCATTCTTGTGGAATCTTCCACTCTTGTTAGATTTATTTGACCTGATAAATAGGTAAAGGCATCATAACCAGGACTGGGGTTTTATATCTGAAGCTAATAGTGGGAACGATGGTAAGATCATCAACTACCTGATAATTTTTTGGACCTGAGAGATACCAAATTTATAGCTCAAGGGTGAAACTGTTCTGCAAAGCTTGGCCATGGATTCCAGGGGCGGTCTGGTTGTGAGGACAGGACTCTCAGCATTCTCTCCAGTTTGCTGATAATATGATTAGGTGGGTATGATTCTATTCTTGGAATACTCCCAACAAGTGGGTTTGGGTTACATTTAGGCCACCCTAATTGTGTTGTGCCATTCCTTGTGGGGTAGCGTAGGGGGTGGACATTTGAGAGTCGGCTCTTATTGGTGTCATTGGTGGAAGAACAAACTCCATGAAAGGTTGACGATATCTTTTAAAGATTTTCAGGTTTAATTAATTTTTATTTTGTTTGATTTGATCTTTATGAATAGCAATAAAGTATCGAGTACCCCTGGGCCCTCTGATGATACAGTTTTGGTACAGATGACGACCTCTACACCCTCCTCCGACAACCTGTGTTTGGAAAAGGCTAGGAAACATTCTAGTGTAATTACACTGGAACCCTATGCTCCAACAAAGAGCAAAGGGAAATTGACTAGAAATGAATGTGACATTGGATCAGGTATATTTGAAACCTTTTATGATAAGTATTTGACCTTGCATCTGGAAGATTTTAATTGTGACATTTTTAATGTGTATAGAGACATTGTGAAGTGTTGTGGCCAAGAGTACAAGATATCATCTGAAGGTCAAGGAAAACTGTAGTAGTATTGGCCTCAGCAAAATAAAGTGAAAAATGAAGCTTTCATAATAAAACTAATATTGTAATACTTACCTGAACACCTGAATTCGCACTGGTCACCTACCAGCCCGAACTACATCCCCATAACTTTTACCCACTAAATGGGTAATTAACTGTCAGCGTTACCAACACTGACAGGAAAATCTTGTCAAATGAGTTACCTGAAGTACCGTTGGCAACACTGCTGCAAGTCCCGGCCGAGTGAGGCCGAGATCCCCAATTGCATAATTCACTATTCAAATGGAAGTGGGGAGGAGGGTGGGAATCATTCAGGTGTTCAGGTAAGTATTACAATATAAGTTTTATTATAAAATACTTCATATTGCAATCCACTCCCTCAACTCCTGAATTAGCCCGATTAAAAAAATTTTAAGGTGGGATCAATCTAATTCAGCCCAACCTGCCAACAGGGAAAGCAGGTAACTCATTATTTGCCTACTGTGTATAAATGAATGTATCCTCCCCTGGTTATCCCATTCGGCAGGCAAGGATGCCTGTAGATGGAGTACCCCCGACGTCAGTCTCATGTCTAGGTACTGTCTGAGTTGAGCTACCTCTCATGTGGTATTCAAACCTCCTCAAGGATAGAGAGTAGCAAAAAACCAACCTACCATGTGGCTAATCACAACCTCCCACGAGTAGCGGAGAATGACGAACCTCCCATGTGGCTAATCAAAGCACTCATGTATGGAGGGGTACGATGAACCTCCCATGTGGCTAATCAAAGCAATCTCATGTATGGAGGAGAAGTTGAGTGTGCAGGATCTTCAAGTTCTTCGCTGCCCATTGCCGCTGATGTCTGCACAGAAGAGGTTGAAGGAACCAAACCTGTCCACTGGATCTGCATAACTTCATGGTAATAACATCAAACTTAATGCTCTCACTATGAATTCCGACCAACAGAGAATCCTAAGTTCCTTAGACTACGTTCATTAGCTAAGGTCCCCCCGCCCCTTGACATTACTATGTAATTATAAGATCGAGTTGGTCTCCACAAAGGGACCCAGCAAGTATCTCTTCTTCGAAGAAAACTGAATGTCTCTGAGGTAGAAAGTCGTGAAAACCGACACCAACTTCCAAATGGCCGCCTCTAAGAACCTCCGCACTAAGAGAGTACCCCATCAGCTAAATGAACACACCCTTGATAATAGAGTTAGCCGCTACACACAGACTAAGAGAATATCTCTCGTGTGAGGAGAACGATGAACCTCCCAAGTGGCTATTCAGAACCTACCATGTATGGAGGGAATGAGGTAGTGTGCCGAGCTGTTGACCCTCTGCCCTGCAGGTTGCGGCAAAGGCCGACGACCGACAAGCAAAGAAGTGTCTCAGCGCCGACGAATGAGCCTAGGCTACCCTACGAGAGGGGCCCCTTGGACTCTCGTAGGGAAGCTATCAAAGACTAGGATACTTGAATCATACTAAACCTAAGTTCATATGATTATACTATCACTGTTGCTTAAGATTCTAAAGCCTAAAAGGAATTCCTCTACCTGGTTAACCTAAGAACCACCACACTACATGAATACCACCTTAGCTAAATGACCGCACCCTGGATAACAGACTTCACCATTACACATGGACTAAGAGAATAACCTTCCGAGCCTTGGCACCAAGAGAATACCACCTCAGCTAAATGAACGCACCTTAGATAGGAGACTTCGCCGCTATACACACTGCAGCTGTCTCTTAAATAACGGAAGAAAACACTGAGACGAACTCCCAAGTAAACTGCCTCCAGAATAGAAGACACTGAACAATTCGTTAGAAAGGAAGATGAAGTGGACATACTCCGAATACTGTGCAGTCGGGGAAATACAGAGCCGAAGACAACGAGGACAAACCCTGAGAAGCCTGGGAAATCACCAGCAAAAAGAAATTCAAAATATTAAGTAACATCTGGAATTTTTTTCTCCTGGGGAAAGCTGAATTAAATGAAAAAAACTGTTAAATACTAAATATAATGTAAAGTTACAATTAAACTGTATTCAAGGGCATAAAGCTCGCACCACATGAGAATCGTGTAGTGTGCCCGCAACTGTGTTTGTAGAGTGAGCGCTTATGTACCAGGAACCCAGCGGATGGGAAGGATTCTGCGGAGAGACAAGAAGTATGCACAGAAGCAGGTGGAGTTTATCAACCTTTGATAAATAGACTTTAATATTCACACCGGACATAAAGACCTCCCCGCTGGATCACCGGAACCGAACACTTGCAGATAAAGAACCTTGAGCAAACGAGGCAGAGTTTTAGCCTCTGACTCTGTCTTCGCCACAAATTCCAGAAGAAGAGAAATACATATCATTTCCCGTCTAGGAAACCAGCCTAAAAAAACTTCCCAACGCTCGCCCACCTTTCTAGCTGCAGTTAAAGCCAAAAGAAAGAAAAACACCTAATCAGTTGTCTTAACGTTAAAACTTCCGACAAATCTCACGAAGGAGCCCAAGTCGGCAAGACTGGACGTCAAACTTAAAGGAACGTAATAAATCATGGAAGATCTAACTACTAGAAATTTTCGGGAAGGTGGAAAAATGTACTGCTAGGTGGTGAGCGGTAGCCAGCAATAGCCGAAAATAAAAGAATCTTGACTTCCTGAAGGAATAAGAGAAAATCAGCTATTTTGGTTATGGAAGGCCTAAAGCTGGAATGACCTTCCTTACGACACTGACTTCCACATGTCCAGCTGACCTGGTAAAGCTTACGGGTTGACTTTCTCAAGTTGAAAGAAACACTGTCTAGACATACCTTTAGAGAGTCCGGTCTGTCTAGCTGTTTGCTCGGCAGTCGCCTGCAACTAGGTTCATCACGCAAGAGTTTGGATGATAATGGTGAAAATGCAGTTGTCTAGAAGATCTTCCCCATGGGAAGGAACATCGGAACTCCATAAGGAGCATTAGGAGTTCCGGAAACCAAGGGCGTTAGGGCCAGCAAGGAGCCAGAGTCACAAACATCTTGACACTCCCGCAATTCCTGATTACCTGATAAATGTTCATCTTGTTCCCGGCCCCCATGTTCTCAGATACGACACGGCAGTTACAATGTCGCAAAGCAGACCCACTACTCTGCTGCACACTAGAACTGAAAAACACCTGAAGGCTTCCTTTACAGCCCTGAGTTCCCGAAGATTATGACTCCTCACGTTCCCGATCCTTCCAGAGGCCCGAAGCCTGGGCTCCTCCAAGGTTGCTCCCCAACCTTGATCTGAGGCATCTGAGTACAGATGAACGTCGGGACGTGGGGAGACGATTGACCTTCTGGATGTCATATGCACTTCTGACTATCACAGAAGATCCGACAAGCAAGAATCGCTCCAGACTAAAAACTGCATTCTCGATGTGGAAGTCCCAGCAATTCCTGAGACATACCTGAAGAGAAAAGCATACAGAAGACAACAAGACAATTAAAAAGACCCTGAGAGAGAAAAGAGAGAGAGAGAGAGAGAGAGAGAGAGAGAGAGAGAGAGAGAGAGACATTCTCCCTAAGAGGCTTCTCCAAGTGGGTACCGGTTGTTCCATGTTGAACAGGAACACCTCTACTTCAACATTTTGTACCCTCAACGATGCATAATTGCCAACACTGAAGACATGAGTTAGAAGCAAAAAGCTTGTTATACTGGCCACATCCCCTGAACCCTGAGCAGCCACACTACTGTAATCATAGCCTGCTGTGACGCTACTGCTGATGATGGCTACACGAAATTGACAATGGAGGAGATATCCTCCTCCCTAAAAGACTGTTGCAGAGCATAAAAAGCGCCCTCAACAAAACCCTCTCCAAATGTCTGGATAGTGAGGTGGAAGCTTTAAAAAGAAGTCCCTCCTCTTCTTGCCAAAGAATGTTCTACAGTCAGACGAAATGTTAACCTGGTATGCCAGCCCCATTGAAACCGAAGTGATCAGGTGTCAGGCAGTACAGGATCGGAGGGAGTGTATCCATCTTGTTTGAGAAGAATCTATCAACCCGGACCACACCCACAGAGTGAGGCAAGGCCTCCAACTGGCTGCGAAAGGTGTCCTCCAAGATAAAAGCCTCCCTAGATGAAAATGAGACCAGGCAATTTAACGAAGAAACCCGAGAGAGAGGAGCCTCAACAGATAAGTTCAGAGGAACCCTGACATCCGCAGAAGGGTTACCCGCTACCTTGTAAAAACCCCTCCCGAATAGGAAGCAAGATTGAATCCTGCTTACTCGACCCTATCAAAGCCACTAACCTATGTCTGCCTCCCTCAATGCTTGCCCGACACGGCCAAACCAGACCAGATTCTTTGATGCTTGAGCAACTACCGGTTCCATCGCATATAGCAACTCAAACATCGCTTGATTCTGTACTGTAGGCTTCTCTGGAGCCTTGGACTGAGGATAAAGAGTATGGATGAAATCCACCATCCGCTTATACTCATTCTCATTAGCTGAAGGAAAACTAATATCCGGTACTGGATCCTCTTCTTCAAATGAACAATCCTTGTTGGATTAGTCTGACCGAGCCAGAACAGGGGAAAAAAAAAGAGACAGGCCAAATCCTAGCAAATGCCAAACTCGAAAACCCGGAACTTGCCACACCTGGGTGCGCAAGATGGACACCTGACATATCAATCACGAACATAAGTAGGTTGCGCAAACCCTGCACCACCCAACGATGATGACGCAACACCTGGACCGGCCACACCTGGGCGGACAATGCCCACTCCTGAGAGCGAAGAGGCCGCAACACCCAAACCACGCAAATCCGGATGTATCAAAACCACATGAGAATGGGAATCCAGAACTGAAGACCTCCTGGTTAATGAAGAAGGGGGAAAAATCCTTGATGACCCAGAATCAACCCCAAACCTACATGGACGCCTTAGACGGAGGGACAGAGAAACCTGCAGGAAAGTTGAGAAAGAAGAAGCCGAAGGAGGGAAGAAGGAACAAACCACACTCGGAGTAACCACTGGGGCGCCTAACACTGATGTTGGACAGATGGAGAAGGCACCACTGGACCAAAACTCGAACCCAAGGTAACAGAGGAAGGCAAATTACCAGCACTCCTAGAGAATGGTGAACGCTGGCGCAGGCAAACCGATGACTGCTGTAGCATCCACAAGAATCGCAGAGGACACATTACGGTTAGAAACCCGTAAAGAATGAAACTAAGGAGTTGCTGACACCGCAAACACCTGAGAAGCAACTACATCGGATGCCTGAGAACCTACAGGATTCGCAAAAGGTGCTAAAGAAGATGGATCCGTTAAAAGTACCCCTTCCCTTAACCCCGAAGAGAGAGAGGGAGCCGCTGATTCTCCAATATCACAGGGTTGAACCAAGAAAAGCCTTTGCTCTGCTGAGTTAAAAGCCAAGAAAACAGGATGAGCAAACAAAGACCCCGAGGAGCCCTCCGAAGAGCGGACCGAAAAAGAAGATTGAGTAAGGGCAATGAAAGAAGGCTTAGAAGAAATGGGGAAAAAGGAAAATTCCGTAATGGCCGAAGAGGCCATAGATTTCAAAGAAAGAAAATAGCCTGATTTTGTTCCCCACACCCCTTGATAATCTTGATAGACATCATTATCAAATTCAGAAAATTCTTTAAGACATGATCATGAATATTGGAAACTCGACTGCCAGAATTACCACCATCGCAAGACGAAAGAAATTTTAACCCTGAAGGAAAAGGAACCTTCAAAGAAGAAGGAGTATTCAAGGAAAAACAAGACAAATTCAGAACCAGATACATCAGAAACCAAATCTGAATGACCCTCCACAGATCTAGAAAACTTCTGTTGCACACAGCACGAAGCAGGAAATAAAACTGACGACTGATCTAAATGAGAGGCCTAAACATTAGCGACCCCAACCCAACCTGAACCAAAAGAAGACTGCACATTCAACTACTCTTCCTGAATACTTCCTAAAGTAGTATCCCTACTCATCTGAGTGATTCCTAATTCTAAATCCACCTTAGAACTTACACTTTTAGAGGGAAGGGGGAAAATCTGCTGCCAACACTGCCTGCTCCACGCCAGGGGGGGGCCGCAGATCCTACCTTTGACGTTTGTGGTTCTCCATGACCCCAGCACCCATTAAGGTTGGTTCAGGTACAAGTAGGGGGGCTGAAAAAGAACGATTAGTATCTACAACACCAGTACTACTATCCTTATCTTTATTATCTGTTAATTTAGTCATAAAGCTACAAAAATTGGACTAGACATACTAGCTGGTAACTTGTCCTCAAACTTTCTGAATAATTCTTCCATCTGATCTACCAACCAAGACTCGCCACCTATCTGACTGATACTACACTGCACCTTCCTACATAAAATACAAACAGAATGTCGATCGTGTTTAAGAGTGCTAATCCTATGCTTGCAGGACGTGTAGGACTGATGAGTGTCAGCATCTCCACCAGTAAAAGGCTCTGTCGTCGAAGATGTAAACGAAGTGGAAGCATCGGCGCTAGCAGATGGCAATGTCTTCTTGTCTGACTTATCCAATCGAGTCCAAAGTACCGATCCCAAAGTTAAAACCGGGAGAGAAGTTCCTAATCCAATCAATAAAGTATCCCTCCAGGAGAAAATGCATTGAAAAGTCCAAATCCTAATCTGATGTCCAAATTCTTTAAATGGGGGTCGGGATAAATGACCAAAAGTTCGCCTGATGTAGGACACACCCACATAGCATGGTGAACAAAAAACAACTGGGGATCTCGGCCTCACTCGGCCAGGACTTGCAGCAGCGTTGCCAACGGTACTTCAGGTAACTCATTTGACAAGATTTTCCTGTAAGCGTTGGTAACACTGACAGTTAAGTACTGTACCCACTTAGTGGGTAAAAGCTATGGGGATGTAGTTCGGGCTGGTAGGTGACCAGGGATAATTCAGGTGTTCAGGGAGTGTATTGCAATATATAGATTAAGACCTCAGCAATGTTTCAGTTGTTTTAAATAAGGCCACTTTGCCCTTAGCTGTGAGCAAAAGAAGAAAAGCTACAAGTGCTCCATGGAAATAGAGTACAAATCACAGCTACTCAAATATACATATTACAGTTTTGACTATGAAGGGGAGCACTAACCTTAGTTTCAACTCTGACCTTGAATTTTATTTGAGAGACAGTTGAAATGGTTCACAATAAATATAATAGTTATGGTAGGAGCAAGGGAAAGCTTAAGGATATTAATAAATCACCAGACTCCTCCTATGCAAAAATTATGAGTTAAATCATGATAAATAACTTGCAAACTTCATTAATTATTGCTGCTTCTCCCAAATGCTGTAAATCTGGCTGCCTCTCCTGAAGATATACTGTACTGTATAAGCATCTCTTAGACCTAAGAAGCAAAATCAAAAGGCCACGGCATCAAAGACCAGTCATACAAAAGATGGGTTTTTTGCTTACAGAGGGGAACAAAAGGGCACGTCCAGTATCTTCCAAAGGCAATGATAGTTTATTAACAAAATGACAAAATGTTCATGTGATCCGTGATGAGGATTCCTCTCCAGCAAAACAGAAAGTCATAACTGAGTCAATTCACCTGACAAGAGGGCCAAGAAATCTGAAATAAACCAAGCCAGGATTATTCACATTCTCCAGTCATACGAGTAGTTATAAATTATTATGCTCCAGTATCTCTACAGAAATCCTGTATCCCTACATTGGATCATAAATTATCCAGATAAAAAACTGATAGAACTTCCCAGTCACAAGGTAAGACTGAGGGCTCCAATTCTCACCGCTGGTAATGGAAGATATTTTTCAAACATTAGAAGTCTCAGATCCCGATCTGAGCAACTTGAGATAATGGTACAAGATTTTAATCTTAGTATTATATAATGGCAAGAAACAAAATTAGGTAACAATTTTCTAATTCAGGACTAAAGTGTGCCCTCTGTCACTATTTACCACTCACCAATGGAAGAGGTAAAGATGGAGATATTATAAAAAATTCTCTGCAACAGGCTGTGGCTACTGAGGCATTTTTAAGAGAGGTCTTATGATCTGCCCAGTGTATCTTGCTCTAGTCTAGAACATTATTTCTTCCTTTCTGAATTACAAAATTTGGTTCATCAACTTCCACCCCCTTTTCTCTTCTTCAGGAAACTTCAACGCCCAAAACAAACTATGGGGTGAAACTCTCACAGAAGGATACGGCAGGACTATGGAGAGCATCATTGTTTCTGAGCATCTTTCCTTAATGAATGATGGTTCCCAGACCTACTAGAATGTTGTATGTAACACATCATCGGTTACTGATTTGAGTATATATGGTCAGTAAATTGCCATCGCCATGGTAGTGACTATTGGTCAGTTCTCCTGAAACAGCAGTCTACTACCCACAATTGTCTACTTCAAAGTCAAAGACAAAAGAAGCTGACTGGGCAAAATTCATTAGAGGCGTTAAGGCATATTGTGGAGAGAGACCAATGATTACTACAGAAGATGTAAAAATAGGGACTATTTAACATACAAAATTAATTATAAGCATAACCAAGTAAAGCAGCGATGCTTGTAAAGGAAGCCAAGGGAGATTTCTGAATGTGCTATAAATTCATATACTTCCCTAAGCAAGATATGTAAAAAGGCTAAGAACCAAATGACAAATATATTGGTCACATCTAGCTTCCTTGAAAATAGACAACCATCTAATTACAAACCCTGATCATGCTGCTAATAAGCTTTGGGAAAATTTTCCAGATATCTAAAATTATTATTTTTCATTATTAAAATTATTTAACCAGACCACTGAGCTGACTATCAGCTCTCATAGGGCTGGCCCAAAGGAGTTGAATGAAATGCCAGGTCTAGGCAAGAGGCCAAGCTCTGGGACCAAATAGGTCACTCGGTATGATGATGAATGAATGAAAATGAAATTAAAAACTGCACAAAGACATATGCTCTCATACTGGAACACATACACAATAAATACATTTACTCATGTCTCCATACATACTCACTATAAAAGTATATTTAAAAAATAAGTTAAGTAACATTTTAAAATTCATTAGATACTTTTAGGGTTTTCAGTATATATATATATATATATATATATATATATATATATATATATATATATATATATATATATATATATATATATATATATATATATATAATTATATATATATATATATATATATATATATATATATATGTGTGTGTGTGTGTGTGTGTGTGTGTGTGTAATTGTAATAGCCACAATGCTCTCTTCTCAATTCTTCATACTTTTTGGATATGCTTGTCACTACAAAGCTGTAAGATCCAAGCCCAAGAAACTAAAGTGGCTGTGATGCCCGGTTGTGGGAAACGAACCTGCGTCACCATAATCACAAGGAGGTCACATTGCCGACCTGACCACAAGAAGTTAAGAGAGCATTGTGGCTATTACAATTACATATGTATCTGGTAAAAGTGACCAGTAGATTCTACATTATATATATATATATATATATATATATATATATATATATATATATATATATATATATATATATATATATATATATATATATATATATATATATATATATATATATATATATATATATATATATATATATATATATATATATATATATATATATATATATATATATATATACAAAAAAGTGCAATAAAACACTATTTGAATGCTGCAACCATATATTTTGAGCACTTCTGTGCCCATAAATTCACTGGTAAAATATGGACACATGATGTGTTACAAGAGTATATACACAAAGCATATGTAGGCATGGCAGTATATATACACTTGTAATGCATCACCTCCCCATATTTTACCAGCAAACATAGGCATAGAAGGAAGTCCTCAATATACACGGTTGTAACTTTCAAATAGTGTTTTATGGCCCTTTTATCTTCATATTATACTGTTGTATTACAGTAAAAGATATTCATTAAAGGATATTCATATATATATATATATATATATATATATATATATATATATATATATATATATATATATATATATATATATATATATATATATATATATATATATATATATATATATATATATATATATATATATATATATATATATATATATATATATATATATATATATATATATATATATATATATATTATATATATATATATATATTATATATATATATATATATATTATATATATATATATATATATTTATATATATATATATATATATATATATATATATATATATATATATATATATATATATATATATATATATATATATATATTTATATTTATATATATATATATTTATATATATATATTTATATATATATATATTTATATATATATACAGTATATATATTCAGTATATATGTATTTGGTAATTCTAAGCCGGCTGTCCATGGTGAGCTGGCCTATGGCAACTGACATTTTCCTATGTTATTTTACTTGCTGATCAAAAATTTAAAATAATATTTTGTCGGTCGGCTGTAACTAAAACGTAATTGACCCTTGAAAACTGCACGTCTGTACCAGTGGGTCACACACGCTCGGGGTTAAATTACAGTTTAGCAGCCGACCGGCAAAATATTACCTTGAAACTCTTGTGAAGCAAGTGAAATAACATAGAAAAACATCAATTGCCATAGTCCAGCTCCACTGCACACTTTTTGAAGCTTTCGTAAACGGGAAACAAAACATTACCTTTTCCACTTTCAACTTGGGTGGCCTCTATAGATCGCGTGGCAGAACAGCACTGTGCACTTTATCTGCATTTTTAAAGATTACAGTAAGCGCGTATGTTCTGGCAAGAGGTAATAACTGTAAATTCTTGTTCAGCAAGTAAAATAACATAGGAAAACGTCAAATGCCAATCTCTCGCAGTTCTGGCGAAGCGCAGAAAACCGGCAACTGCTGAATGCTGATTGGTGTACCAAAAGCTAGCGCATGCTTCTTAGAATCAGTAGTACTAGTAATGAATGAAAAATGCCTTTGGAACGGCTCCCACTATCCATTTATTCGCCCTTCTTTTTACGCTTGTTTTTCATATTCCAAATGACATATATACAGTAACAGGAAATATAACGATAAGGTACCCAAACCTTTTCCCAAGTTATTTACCCCACCAAAAATCCCAAATTCTCAACGGATCTCCCTTACTGTTAGCTATTCTTGAAAGGGTTTTACCACACCACTTCTAAGATAATTTACAGCTTAATTACACCCCAGGGACAAAATATTACTTTAAATTCTTGTTCAGCAGGTAAAGTTCTATAGAAAAACGTCAACTGCCATAGCCTAGCTCACCGGGCAGCCTACTTAGATCTACCATATATTTACATATATATACACATTTATATATATATATATATATATATATATATATATATATATATATATATATATATATACATATATATATATATATATATATATATATATATATATATATATATATATATATATATATATATATGTAAATATATGGTAGATATTTAACAGTGCAAAGTCTTTTCATAACAAAAATCCACTAATATATGCTATCAATTTTCTCCATAACCTATAAAAAATAGTATATGCTAACTATAAAAAAATAGTAGGTTATATGCTATCAGTGCGAAACTTTTTGGTATTATTTTACTTATGGACATTAATTGCTTTCAACATAAAATATAGGTTTTTCTGTTGTATTATGATGTGATTTGCATGATTTTGAGGTTTATTTCCATCGCAAATGAATACTTATCCTTCCCCGGCAAATGATATACTGTATGTATATATCATTTGCCGGGGAAGGATAAGTATTCATTTGCGATGGAAATAAACCTCAAAATCATTCAAATCACATCATAAAACAACAGAAAAACCTATATTTTATGTTGAAAGCAATTAATGTCCATAAGTAAAATAGTACCAACTTTTTTCGTAAATTATAAAAATAAATGCCTAATGAGGTTAGGCCAGGACATGGTATTCTAGGAAAGGTTGTTTCCATCGTTTTACACTCACCCTAAAGTCTTCCTCATAACCTATAAAAGTATATGCTATCAATATAAATTTTCTAAATAACCTATAAACGCTACCACTGTACATGTTTTCCGTTCCGATATTGGAGAGGCTAATAAACAACTGAGAGGATAAAGTACACAAACACTGAACAACCTGGCCTACACAAGTCACGAGTCAGACGACAACTCACTGCAGTAAAATCAATCTTTGTTTTCTTATATAATTATTAATATTATGAAAAATAGTAATCACTAATTAGAATACCACTAATACAGGAAAGCAAATCCCTTACTTAGGTATGGGGGTTCTGTGTTGTTGCTATCACAGCAGGCGTCGGACAATTCCCGTTTGCTTCGTCTCTCTCTTGTAACTAACTTCCGAGACGCAATCGTTCAAATTTCTCCCTCATAAGGATTGTACTTTTCTTGCTTATGGCAATGGAATTGCGTGAATGCACTACACAGTAAGAAAACCGGAAAAGGAAATGCGTCACAGACCACTGGGATATCGCGTGAACCAGAAACAGTTACTATAGACACAAACGAGATGGTTTATTGTTGGGAACTGTTACCTACTTATATAATTTTATATTTCTGAAAATACGCAGTAAAAATATGTCAAGAAGCTTAAAATATTATATGTATACTAGTTGGCATGGTACACATGTGATAACGAGTTCAAAATGTCGAGATACATAGATATATATTTACTATTTTTATATTTTTTATATATTTTTTAGAGAACGAACAAGCTCTTGTCGTAGAAAATGGGTAGTTTTAGTAGGATCCTGAAGTAAATTTCTCGCTTTCTACTATCCAGAATTGGCAAGTTATATAGACATTGTACGACAATTTGTCGCACACATAGATACATATTTACTCAGATATTATATTTTTTTTTTTTTTTTGAGAGAGAGAGAGCCAGTTTTTGACGTAGATAATGTGTATTATAGTAGGAATGTAAAGTACAGTTCTCACTTCCACCTAAAAAGTCATACAGAATGTTTGCAAAAATTTTTGGCTCAATGCTGCTCCAATGCTGGTAAATGTGGTGAGCAAAAATGTAAAAAAAAAAAAAAAAAACACTTAAAATTTATTTTAGCTATAATATTTCAGGACATGTTTATTTAAACACATACCAGTCCAAAACTGTAAAAAACTAAAAATTGACAATTCCTCGAAATTCGGCGATCGGCGCACCCCTTAATTTAGGTATTCAGTCCTTGTCCTTTTCTTTGCATCCAGAAAGGATGCTAAATGTCCTTATTTCTATCATGTTACCACTGTCAACAAAATTGATGACAACATGATGTGCAGAATTGTGCACAAACTTGACAATGGTATTGGTAGTTTGTAAGGCGCTAGTACTGTACATGCTACATACTTGTTCTGTTAAGTTTGTGTGCGGCTGCCGCTCAGTTTCAGTCACTTTCAGAGTTTCAGTCACTTTCAGAGTTTCAGTTGCAAAGGTTTTCAACGTTGTGAGGTGCATTATGTCTAATATATCTGGAGGTTAATTCCTCTCATTTTTTCTTTCATAAAATTGTCAGCTCCTTGCACGCAATGTATTTTGTGAAATTAATGCACTTTATATCTTAAAAATATAAGTAAGGATAAGAAAACACTCAAAAATTTAGAAAAGAATGGCTTACTGAAAAAGCTTTTAGCATGTGGTTATGTTAAAGTACCAGCTATACCAGGCGATATTCAAAAGCACACTGCAAATATTACAAGTGTGCTATTGCAGCAAAATAGTGTCAGCTGGCAGGCTAAAGCATGCAGAGACAAGAAAATATTAATGCAGTCCCCTATCAGACAGTGTGTACCAGCCTACCAGGTCCAGGAATAATACAGAAGCACACTGTAAATAGACCTATTGCAAGTATGCTAGTGCAGCCCCGTAATAGACAGTGTCTTTCACTAACTTGTTAGTCAAGAAATGTGACACCGTTGCAAAGTTGGAAGCAATATTGCGTTATAGTTATATTTTTATATATATTTTTATCATATAGCATTTTATATTTATTATGATATAATTTTATATTAATTAATTTATTTATTTTTTATTTAGCTCTTTTCTTAGGAGCTCTTTTTAGCTTTTTTTTTTTGGGGGGCTCTATTTTTGCAGGAATTTTGCTCCTTTTCATCATTCTCATTTGATAACACTGGTTGTGAACTTCTGACTTGTTCAGTTACTGTGATCTCAGTATCTGTGAATGAAGGTTACATGACGGTTATTTTATAGTTGCTGTATATTGATGCCTATTAGGTTGCTGGTGAAACCAACAAAAAATAGTCTACTTGGTTAAGAATATGGTTACGATGATGTTACTTATACATTTATCATTTTCAGGCAATTAATAACAAATTACAAGTATATATACAATTGAAAATCGCATAACTTAGCTGACTAGCTCAGTTCATTAAATGTTGACTTTGAAAATATATATATTAAAAAGCAATTAATGTTTAATGGTTTTCTGTTGCCAGATCATGGAACACCCAGTGAAGAAAAAACAGCGCATGTGCTCGTTTAACAAGGACTGGAAAAAGGAGTATGAATGGTTGGTAGAAACTAGTAATCCACAAGAGGCAAAGTGTAACATTTGTCAGAGTGTTTTTAAAATTGGATACATGGGTGCTTTAGCAGTAACACAACATGGAAATTCGGATAACCACAAAACGAGAATTAAAACTTCAGCTTGCAGTTCTCTAACTGATAGATTTTTAGTGAAAACTAATTCAGAAGAAGAAGGTATTGTAGTTGCTTCGGAAATAGCTCAGATATATCATGCAGTTAAGCACAATCATTCATACAACTCGCTGGATTGTGGCCTGAAATTAAATTCAAAACTTTACCAGGATTCGAAAGTTGCAGCAAAAGTATCTTGTGGTCGAACCAAATCCGAGGCAATTGTTACAAATGTGCTAGGTAAAAAGGCATTAGGAGCGGACATGGATGATTTGAAACAACATGATCCTCCTCTATTTTTTGCACTTCAAACTGATGCTTCAAATATAAAAAACAGGAAAATGTTCCCAGTATGTGTTCAGTATTTCAGCATGGAACATGGCACCGGAAATTATATTATTGATTTTTTCGAGAATGCAGGTGAAAGTGCAGATGGAATGTTCAGTTGTTTGGAAAACACTATGGATAATTTGCTACTTGATTGGAAAAGAGTTTCTTCTCTTGTGCCGATAACACAAATTGCAATTTTGGAGTAAACCATTCTTTATATACAAACATTCGCACATTGAATGATGGTATCAAGGCTAACTGCAGTGCGCAATTTTACACAATTCAGTAAGATTTGCTTTGGGAAACTTGAATGTGGACATTGAAAATATTGTCCTGAAAATTTATGGCCATTTCTCGATGTCAGCAAAAAGACGCGAAACTCTTTAAAGAGTTTCATTTGTTTGTTGATATAGAATTTAATGAAATTCATAGATATGTATCCCTGCAGCCATGCATTGAAAGACTTTTACTTTCTTGGAAAGCTTTAAGTTCTTATTTCTAGAGCAGGCCAACTGATTGCCCTAAACAATTACTTCATCTTCTTAGAATAGATAATGATTCGACAGAAATTTCTCAGCTTATTGAAATGTATTTGCTATTCTCGCAGCAAGTTATGGAGATATTTAAATCAGCCGTTCAAGAACTGGAGAAGAACGAAACTTCAGCAGCAGATGTTTTCATTATTTTCGCTGATTTAAGAAATAAGTTAAAATCCCGATATGATGAAAAACCCTCTGGGTATCAAGTTCACCAACTTCTTAAAAATGTAGATACTGCTGAAACTCAAGAGACAGCCGAAGACTTTAGATTATTTTTTATGTCATCAATAACATATTTGGAAAAAAGAATTGACTTTGATGAAAATTCAACATTTGGGAAGTTATCAAATCTAAGTTTTTTTAAGAAATTCCTTCCCAAAATATCAGAAATTTGTAGAAATTGTAAAAGATTTGAAGTTGAAAGATAGGCTTAATTTGGACATGGATAATCTCTTTGATGAAGTTTCACTAATTCAAGTAAGTTTCAGCAACATTCAAAGTTCTGAACTGTTTGCAGAATGAAAAACAACAAGCAGCAAATGACACCTGATTTTAAAAAGTGTTAATCATAAGTGCGTCAATGTATTTAGAATAGTTTCATTTGCGCTTTCAGTCCCTGGAACATCAGAATACTGTGAACGCATTTTTAGTGTAATGTCATCTAAATGGCGAAATGAAAGAAACAGATGCTCCGTAGAACTAATGAATAGTGAACTTTTCATATACTTTAACTTGAAGGACACTTGTCGGGAATTTTCGGAAAAAATAGAACATGATCCACAATTGCTGAAGTCCGCCAAAAGTCAGAACAAATATAACTTTAAAAACTAGAAGCTTGTGTAAAGGTATGGTCAAAGTATACGCAAACTTGTGGATACATTTAAACCTTAATTTAAAAAATATGGCTACATTTCTAATAATTGTCCTTTATTAAAATTGTTCAAAGTTGGCAACCCTACCTACGGTGCACTGTGTGAGGTGCGCTGATGGCACTACCCTCCCCCCTCCCCTGCAGGGTAAACCCATACCTTGAAAATATTTTACATGTAATGCAGAGGTAAAAGTTCCTCGTTGGAGGGGTCGATATCGTACTCGGCTAGCACTGTGCTGGGCCTGTGTTTGGCTCTCCGGCCGGCCAATGAGGAATTAGAGGAATTTATTTCTGGTGATAGAAATTCATTTCTCGGTATAATGTGGTTCTGATGCCACAATAAGCTGTAGGTCCCGTTGCTAGGTAACTAATTGGTTCTTAGCCACGTAAAATAAGTCTAATCCTTCGGGCCAGCCCTCTCTAGGAGAGCTGTTAATCAGCTCAGTGGTCTGGTTAAGTTAAGTTAAGTATACCTTAGTTGAACCAGACCACTGAGCTGATTAACAGCTCTTCTAGGGAGGGCTGGCCCGAAGGATTAGGCTTATTTTACGTGGCTAAGAACCAATTGGTTACCTAGCAACGGGACCTACAGCTTATTGTGGCATCAGAACCACATTATACCGAGAAATGAATTAGAAGCTATCACCAGAAATAAATTCCTCTAATTCCTCATTGGCCGGCCGAAGACTCGAACTCGGGCCTAGCAGAGTGCTAGCCGAGAGCTCTACCAACTCGTCCGACAAGGAACTAGTGGTTTGATTAAACTAAGGTATACTTAATGCAGAGGTAATACAATTGCCGAAGAGAGCTGATGCCATCAGAGGTCAAAAGAGGTATAGTTTTTAAAAAAGATAATGCAAATAAGAATTAAGATTTGGGATCAACTTCCTTTTCAAGTTAAATTCTGATGACTAGAAATATGTATTTTGGATTTCACTTCCAAACGTAAGACTGTATAATTAGCAAATACTCCACACTCAGATGAGTTGACAATATGTCAACGGCTGGAAGTGGAGAACACAACTTTGGCAAACACTGGATAAATGCCAATAAAATTGTTGACTTGTGTTAACCTATTTGTAATGTGTGGGCGATGAGATGCCATCGCGTATTTATGACGCGTTTTACAGTAGCGTGGACGCCCCCTTTTGGAGAAGACTTACTACCGTGAAAATCAACCTCTAATTCAACGGAATTTCAAATTAATCTAGTTCACAACTCACAAAGTATGATAACATTAACAAAGTAAAAATATTAAGTTGGTTTAATAATGTACTAGTGTAAATGGAAATAACCAAATGGATCCCATATGTAATCAAAAGTGACGCAAATTATGGCTTAGCCTCTTTTGCAGACTAAATTTTCAGAAAATAAAGCAGGCTAATATACTAATATACAAGGGGCCATCACAGGTGTTTACTAAACATCTAGTGAATAATCAATAGAATATACTCTCTAACATTAGCAACAACAACAGAACGCAGGAATGAAAACCCACTCGAAATTAAAAATCTCAAGTTTAAAGAAAATGTATTTCATAATAAACATCTTAACAGAGAGTGTTTAAAAAAAACCACTGCTACAATTAGCAGAACCATTACAGGTGGAAATAAATTTTAAAATCAAGATGTTAATCAAGCAGTAGTTTATACGAATCGAAAACTCTCAGTTCACTTGAATAGCGAATCCAATCAAATGTGAACGAACCTGAGATTAATACCCGGTTATACACTCATGTATTTATGAAGTTAACAATGAATACAACCAGCGCATCAAAACTAATAACAGCAGAATTTAACAAAAATGTCTTTAACTAAAGACCGTTCGTATGGATTCGCCAGCTCAAGTAAATTGCCCAAGCAACTGCCTCACCTTAAAAGTTACAAAAACAAATCCTTCACCGATTAACCCAAACAAAATATGAATTTTGTTAATACAAATATCCTAACTGTAATCCACATACCATCCACTAGAAAATGTTTACACTCCGACAGAGCCAACCACCACAGTATGTTGCCGGTATTCACTACCAATTACATCACTGTACCAATTACCATGACTTTCATAAGGCTTCGATAAGCGACCGGTACGATGTGTAAATCAAGGCTGGCACCAGCTGGAGATATCCATTTTTTCGTCTTTTCTTTCTTCAATCTTTTTCCTCTTCTTTTTAAAACTCGTCCGCCAATGAGAATCAAAGTCGCCAACATCAAAGCTTTTGGCTGGGGAGGAGGAAGAGGGGAGGGAAGGGGAGGGGAGGAGAGAAAGGAGAGGAGAATGGGGCTGGGGATTACCAGGAACGGAGAAGGGAAGGGGTGTTGTCAGGGAAGGAGAGGGAAAGAGGTGGAAAGGAGTTATGGGGGTGAGGGAGAGTGGGCTCTCGTGCTGAGCTCTGGTATCCCATATGGCAACGCTCTCGCCAATCTGTTCTCTTAATTCTTCATTATAAAATGCACTTGTGCCACCTTTTTCCCCGAGGATGAGGTGTTGGATCCCACCCTGGGAGGGGGAGGGGTAGGGGACACAAATAGGAAGTAGATGGAAGACAGAAAATGGAGGAAGAGGAAGATAAATCCGATAACTAACACAACAACAAAGGTGATATTAATACGACCTTAGTAGCATATAATTAAGAGCTTTCGTGGAAATGCTGGCAAGAAAATGAAAATGAAAGAATAATTTGACTTATCTTGTAAACCAAATGACTGCCTATAAAATAAGAGATTAAGTCAATATGAAAACAGAATCCCAATAGAAACTGTTAGTCGTATAAAATAATTGAAATTAAATTTTAAATAACAAAACTCACGTATTCAATTGTTGTACAATTAACTGCCATGCCTTTCATAATTTCTTACATGTAATAATAATATAATGTACAATAACGAAGACAAAAAACAGAAAGCCGGGAGGAATAGCTGAAAGTCAGCAATATATATCAGCTAAGATTTCAGTTAATTAAGAAATTTATATGAGAAAATTACTCACGTAAGAGGTTACAAACAAGAACGAAGAAAACTTTCTTAATAAAGGGAAGTAAATAAGACGAAACAGACGTCTAGCCACGTATAACAAAACAACAGCTCATTTAAACGATAATGCGTTCCTAGAGAGAGAGAGAAAATCCCCACATATACCCCAGACTCTTACCAAGGGAATTGGGGAACTCAATGTGTTTAATAATGTTCATTTAGGAAGAGCGAGAGCTCGGTTATTAGGTTTCGACGCTCGTTCGATCTCGTCAATTGCTGGAATTCGAAGAATTCCTCCCTCTACTTTTAATTCTTTTTTATTTTGATTTTTCTGCCATTTACATCTCACTACATGGAACAGGGAATCACAATTGCCAGCCATCTACAGAGACCAAAGAGAAAGTTGTGAAATTGCTCTCTTTGAGTTTATATTTATTGGATCTTTCTTACGTAGTAAGTCTACCTTAGTTTAACCAGACCACTGAGCTGATTAACAGCTCTCCTAGAGAGGGCTGGCCCGAAGGATTACATTTATTTTACGTGGCTAAGAACCAATTGGTTACCTAACAAAGGGACCACATTATAACGAGAAATGAATTTCTATCACCAGAAATAAATTCCTCTTAGTCTTCATTGGCCGGTCGGAGATTCGAACTCGCGGCCAGCAGAGTCTACCTGAGAACGAACCCACTCTCCCAACGAGGAACTGAGTCTTACATAGTGACCCTCACGGGTTTTTTCGGGGGTCGTTATCGAGGACTAATATTTCTTGGGGGTCATTATCTTTATGATATTTGCAATCTTTTTTTTTTTACGTTTTTACGGTAATCCCGAGCGGGCTTGTACTAAACACGCCGCAAAGGTGGATACATACTGTTAAAACCCTTGGGGGTCACTATTTAGGAAAGATCCCATTTATTGTCACAACAAAAGGTAACAACCTCAGAATTTCAGGCAAAAGATGAGACAACGAATGACCCAGGACGACCCAAGGATATGGATCGCCGAGTCCTAGATTAATGACTGATTTGATCGGGTTCGCGCTGGGGGAAATTATGCTAATCATTTGCTAATAAATAAGTTTAAAACTAGCGTAGCTAAATTTGGTTATTTTGGGCTCTAGTGTAATGGTTAGAAGATCAATAAAATATTCGTATAAAACATTAATTTTTACCCACCTCATTCGTTCCGAAACTGTGAGAATGAGCAATCAGTCCATTTTATTTACAATACTATTAATCTGTGCGTGTATGTTGGTTGGTTGTATTTTTATATTTTGATATGCCCCTTCATGTTTACGGCCGAGGCACTTACAGTCGGCCATGTCAGATTTCATCCGTACTTCCGTTCAGTTTTGATTTGATTTATGTAGAAATGGCTATAAGGACAAACGCTGGAGCACTTTCAGCCATTCAACGCTTAAGACAGTAAAAAGAGAGAATTTGAGTGGTTGGACAGCACAGTAAGAAAAAAAGGAAGTGGAAACAGAGGTAAAGTAAAATGCTAAAAAGTGGGTGCAGCAATGGGCCGAAAGGACCCTGTAAACTAGAGGTTCCCAAATTGGGGGTCATGGGCGTCTAACAACTGTATGCACCACATTCAGCTTGCCGGAACGGCTAAACTTTTTAGAAGGCTTATAAATGTGGGGGCCATGACAGGTTTGGTACTGCCGTAAGGGGTCACGTACTAAAAAAGTTTGGGAAACACTGCTGTAAACAATCTTTAGTAATGTCTGTGCCCCATGTGGGATGTACTGACGGCGCTAAACCCTAGGGGCATTCAGATTTGAGTTTCGCTCACTACCTTCGTTCGATTTCATGCAAAAACACATTTTTGCGAGGCCAGTTCACCCATACAATAATTTGATGACCATGGCCTCACATTTCTTCAATTGGTGTTTATGTCATCTCTCTGAACATGGAAAAGGGCGACTTAATATGTATTAATAAAGACACATCTTAACCCAAATTTTTTAACTGTGCCAAAATTTGTTGGTCTACTCTGTCTGTCAACCGTGAGTTCAAATACCTTTATTTTGTTCTTAGTTTTTCTATAACAACTAGAGAGATGTCTTCATGTAACCTGATACTCATATGTATTGGTAAAAGCATGATTTCAACCGTATCAAGACCTTGACTGCACATTTTGTGTTTATCTCTTTTTCTTAAACATCATAATTTCAGCCGTCGTTATGACCTTAACCTGCAGTTTGACATTACTCCGCATTTCTTAATATTGCGTTAGACTCACTTTATAGAACACTATAACAGAATCCTTCAGTCAAATTCATGTGCAGACACATCGTGGCTCGAACTTTCTAACCACTTGCAGGGTTCACTTCAAGTTTTTCTTACTAAATTTATTACAAATACTGGGTACTGGGTGATAATGCAGATCATACTTGCACCTCAGATGCCTCTTGAGGCGAGGAATCAAATGCATACGTCAGAAATTGGATTTTGTGAAAAAGAATTTGATATTTGCTCAAGGATTAATGTTGTTCCAGCAATCCTTCAGCTGTATGCCAACTGACAGGTGGGAGGTAACGTATAGCAGTTGTGACAAGGCAGGAAATCCTTATCGTAAGCCAAATACTACTCATTACACAGCAATCGTCCTGGGATTAGAGACGGTCCTAAAAGGCGCACTGGGATTTTTTCTTTCGGTCAATGAAAGTGCAGCAACATTTCATTTGTATGGGAACCTCTCTTTCTATTTTCATCCCCCCCCCTCCCCCAAATCGAAGGTCCAGGTGCATAAAGTGATTAACTATCGTCCTATAGCTTATTTTTTATTTATCTCTTATCACAAGCCGAAAGGAGTGACTGTTGGGTTCCTGAAAATGAAACTAACATTAGAATTCGAGAATTCTATACATTAAAAACCTGCGGCTCCTCCATCTCTACCTCCGCGTCACCCCCCCCCCCACCTCATTTTTCTATGTCATGTCACCATTCAAATTTCAGCCATAATAACCTAGGTAGTTTCAACATTAGAAGATGGTCACGCAAGACTGTAGGCCTATTCATTCCTGCCCCGAGAGCCACTTATGAGAGCGTTGTCACTGTGGACTTGTGACCCATTCATCAGGAAGTTCTCACCGCTGACACAAGTTTCATTTGATTCTGGGTATGACTTAGCGTGTATTGTACTTATAAAATGGAATTCTGTCAAAATAAAAAAAATGGAAATCCTCTCTATATTTTAATGTATATATGAAACTCAACTTCGATTAATATAATTATATAACACTCAGCTTGGCTTAATAAAATGCTGACTCTTGCCTCCTAACCATCCAACAAAAAGCGCAATAATGGTGGCCTCGTTTATAACAAGAAGTTTGGATTTAATATGTCCTATGACTTCTTAGGACTCTGAATTTAAGATATCCCTGAGGCATCTACGCTGATCGTCTTCGTAATTTCACATGCTAGGGGTATCTCTTACAGTAATCCATGGATACTGGTATACCATTAAAATTGTCTCAGAGAACACATAATCACCAGTGATTAAATGTCTACTTCTGTTTGCTGTGAGATCTGGGTTTTAATGTTTTGATGAAATTTTTTTATATGTTGAGATAGGAAACTTTTATTAAATGGCATATGTATAACAAATCACCTGAACTTCATTGTGCACCTCACTTTGTTGTCAAACTTTTACAACTTTGTTTCTTACATGTGTTGTGTTAAATATTTAAGCTGCTATCTCCTATTTCATTCTTATTTTTATGTGAATAGCTTTCAATGTGTACTTGACACATACCCATAACAGTTTCTGAAATCCGCCAAATTTTGCATTGTGCAGTCCATACATATTAAGAAATGTATCAAATTTGCATTTTCTTATAGCATCCAAAATGGTACAAAATCAGAAAAAATGTAAAATCTTTTGCTGTAAAGAAAGTAACCGGACTATTATGGTGTTTGTTATACTTTACAATGGGGATCTAAGGGAGAAGCTTTGACTAGGGCACCCTGTTAGTTCGGTTACTTATGAAAACAAAACTTGGAGTAGCAACCAAGTCAGATACAAAGCACATAGAAAAGATAAACATTGGAAAATAGATAAAAAATCATTTGCCAGTGATATTTATTGACAAAGATCATCTTGTAGTCTGGCACCTCAATGCAGAATCTACGATGACAAGATTTTGTGGTATGATTGATTGAATCACACAACAGTCTGAAGTGTAATTTCAGATTCCTTGCTACGACTCTGCCATAATATCAGTCTCCACGGGATCACTCAGATGTCATGGGATTGTGGGATTACAGGATGAGAACTTGAAGCCTAGAGAATTACATAATACCCAGTTATTGCAATAGAATCAAGGAAAAACCACCACATATTTCCTACCGTTCACACTCTAAAAGCACCAGACTCGAAAGTGGGTTTTTCCACATAATTTGTCGAAAGAGACCACGTTTCCACTGGGTCCCAGCCCGTTTTGGGATTTAGGGAAATGAAGAGGTTGACATGTATGCAAAAATTCAACTCTCAATAGAGTATATAAAATAAACCAAGATCTGTACTCGGACATGAAACGACCCATTTTGTGATATATTTTTAGGAAGTGACAAGAGAGATGGTCTTTCCCTTTCCTACCCAACCAAAAGCAAAATAAAAGCATAAACAGCAGCATAAGTCGTCCTCCTTCCAAACAGATAGGAGAAGCAAAATGGCTTTAAGCCACTTGAGGTCCTGAGCACTCACTGAGATGAGTTGTTATCAGCTGAGCAAACCTTGATTGACTGACAATGTTGGTTTAAGGCCAAGCGCTGGAACCTATCAAAATTATTCAGTACCTTTGAATTTACAATTTTCTTAAAAAACTAGGAAGTTTAAATTTTTCCTTACATCACGAATATATATATATATATATATATATATATATATATATATATATATATATATATATGTGTGTGTGTGTGTATATATATATATATATATATATATATATATATATATATATATATATATATATATATTTATATATAGTAGTGCCTTGACACACGAGTTTATTCGTTCTGTGACCGAGTTCATAACTCAATTTGCTAATAGATCAAAACAGAATTTCCCTATTAAAATGAATGGAAATACTAATAATCCGTTCCAGCAGCCCCCAAAAACCACACCAATTTTTTTTGGTTACGTGTTTTAAATAAGAAACATGTACTTTATAAATAACAAATAATGTTTAAAAAACAGTACATAATAAAAGTGACTGTAAAGAAATAAACAGTTTTCATTAAGTGTACTTACCTTGAAGGCCGCTTGAAGACGCTGGCGGAGGTGGAGCAGCAAGACGAGCGGGTTAGTGAGTGTCTGAGATTGACTGACTGATTGCTTGATTGATTGATTTATAGATTTTAGGCATACTTGCCAAGCACTGGGGCAACTGTGGCCATTCAGCGCTTAAAGTAAAACATTAATTGAGCTATAATCCATTAAAACTATAAATTTAGATAAAATGTACAATATATATATATTATACAGTATATATATATATATATATATATATATATATATATATATATATATATATATATATATATATATATATAAACTTTATCACATACACAATTGTTCTGTGCATTAGTAGAATTACTAAAAGGACTTCATTCAATGGGGTATTTATTCAGAAAAAGTTACAAGCTTTCTTGGACAAACGGGCGGATACTTGATAACGTGGACTGTTTGTCCAAGAAAGCTTGTAACTTTTTCTGAATAAATACTCCATTAGATACCATCCAGTTTGAATGAGGTCCTTTTAATATATATATATATATATATATATATATATATATATATATATATATATATATATATATATATATATATATATATATTTACGTATATAGTCTTTCATACGAATTAAATCTATAAAATCTGTTAAGTTAAATTCTGAAATAAAAGTTAATTGTCTTTAAAAACAACATTATTTTACTGACATCAAGTACCTCATTCATGGACCTGCCTTAGAGTGAGGTAACTCTCCTTTCTCGGGTAAAAATTGGGCAGTCAATTAATAAATCCTTTACTGTAAAAACTTCTTGACAGGAACTGCAGACTGGGCCCTGTCTCCCTTCTCCACTTTGCATTAAAGGCTCAACCGCACATCTGCGATTCAAGGAGGCGCATGTCGTAATGGCTGGTTTTGGCGATCATCGCCATAATTTACATGCCTGGGGCCGCCAGAAAAAAACATTGTCAGCTGATTACGACACCATGGCGTAATACACCATTAACCATAGCAACAACATTGCACAGTTCTGCCGATGATTAGGTCACACCTACAAGTGGTGGTTGTGACAGGGTGGCGTAGTGCATAAACCCTCTCCGGTCCAGACGGCTAGATTCGTCATAGTCTTTCAAATGCTTTCTAATTTTACCTGTGTCATTTGTATTATCACTAAAGTGGTACCATAGGAAGCTGAAAGTTTATTCTAGCGTATATTAAAAGTTCTCGGAAATAAGATAACACTACCGTTTTAGATGTGACGAAATAGGACCAAAAAATAATTTTTAGCATTTCTTATTCCCTTCCTCTGTCTTCAAAATTAAAAATATATAATTTTCTGATTAAATCAAATGTAATAAATGTTCGTAAGTAGATAGAATATTCCTTTTTTATGACAGTAAATATTTCCTAGTCAAATAAATTAATATTTTGCTGAATAACAAATAAGTGTAGAAGCGACCATCAGGCCCATTATTGATGTTTAGCTAATAGCCGGCGTTAGCAGCATGACAGCTAGATTCGTCATAGTCCCACGTGGAATAAGTGAAATTTAAAAAATTATCCAATGAGTTTCTTTTTTAAACAACTAACTGTAGAATTGGGACTCAACGATACATTTTTTTATTTCCACTTATCCCAAGTGGGATGATGATGTGTGTGTATGTATATATATATATATATATATATATATATATATATATATATATATATATATATATATATATATATATATATATATATATATATATATATATATATCCTCAATATGTGTGTAATGAAAAAAGCGAGAAAGTGTAATGAAACTGGATAAAATAAAAATTAAAATTACTGTGAACCATCACAGCTATAATTCGTTTCACTTAAATAAAAATTCATGTACAGGCTCTGGAAACAAGCAAAGGCTTTGTTTTTTTCCTACTTGAGCAGTTATCATCACTTCCTCATCTTGTATTGAACTGAAATAAAAACCCGCAAATTCGTATCACCACCTTTTGTATAATGCGAGTGAGTTATGAATTATGGCAATTTGCTGTTTCCCAAGCCGAAACTATTATTGGTTCATTGTTTATGTCCGACCTGCTACAACGGTAGTGAGCGTTGGGTAACTATCATTGCTTCAGTAACAACTGATGTTACTACCACAGCCCAGTTAGAAAAGACAAATTGCTGTTTATCACAGATACGGCAGTAAACAAAAGGTGGCGAACAGGAAGTCATGCAATTTCTGTGTAGTTCAGTTCAGTATAACCAAGTGAAGGGTAAAAATATTAAAAATTTTGTATAAGTGATTACGGAAGGACATATAAAGTTCATGGAAGTGAATTTACAGAAGGACCTTTTAGTATATATAAACATATTGCAGATTACAAAGGAAGGAAAATGTGTCATATACAGTATATTTGTGTGTTTATGCGTATGATGGGAATGTGAATGGGAAGGGATTTGGGATTGTTATTTATATTTACAAAATGCCTTGTTAGTTAGGGAGTGGTTAATTATGTACATTATATTTTCATAATGCAATTCCATTATTACATTAGTTTTACATTGTTTCTTGTTCTTATGGGTCTAATAAATTTATTGATTTCTTCTAAAGCATTTGGTTGGGGATTGTTATGTAGTGACCTTGACCTTGTGTTCTTCCCCTCAGGCAGTTTCTTGTTGCGTTTGTCTGACTTTTTCATATTTTCTCACTTTTACATTCAGTCTTTTTTCAAAATTCTGGATAAGGAAAACCGATCTGGTTGTGGTCATAATCCACATTGGTATTCATCTCCTTGGGCATAGATCCACCAGCTGTTGGCTTTCACCTCCCCAGGGCATAAACCTCATTGGTATTTTTTCCTCGGCTTTAGTCAAGTATGTTCATTCAGAAGACTATAGTGGTATGCAATAGTAAAATATTAAAGAATTTATGGTGATTACGAAATCCATGTAATAATAACATGAGCTTTCGCATGTTTCCAAACATACTTCTCATATATACAATGAAATATTAAAATAGTCAAGATTAATTAAGCAGAAGCGAAAAGTCAGTCTTAAAATGAACATTCAGTAGTTATAAGGTCATTCAGAGGTTGATTTGCTATGGATAGTTGCCTAACAAGTATAAATTTTGTGACTATCGATTCCATTTCCTCAACGATCTCCGGTCAATATAGTTTACTGTTTATCGTCGTGATTATCTTGTTCAGTAGTTAGGGGAAGTCCTACTCGGTCAGCATCGGCTCCCTAAGCATGGCTTTTTTCTTTGACTTTTTTACCGGTGACTATTTTACCTGGATTCGTCAACTACTCTTTACCATATTTCTACAGACTCGCCGTAACCCATAAGAAAGGCAATCTCTTACTCCCAGTTTTGTGAAATTAAGTCTCGTTCATTTTTACTCTATCAGAAACTAACAGGTTTGCTGACACATTTCCTAGGTAGTTTATAAAACACGCAGAGAACTCTATTCAGAAATTCTATAAATTAAATATTACAGTGAACGACATAAAGCTCATAGCCAGGACAGATCATTATTCACAAAGGCTCCTCTGAACGACATCCTGAATTTCATAAGGAAAAATAAACTCCTTACGAACCTCTTCCCAGCCGGGCAGTGAAAAAAAAAGTTAAATTGATCAAGCTCCGTGTAACCAATAACATGCCCTCTTTTAACTGAAAGGTTTACAAAGATTTTAATGTGGGATAGGCAGCCTGCTATTCCTCTTTAAGCCAATGTCTGCATTTACTTTAATGACTCGGTTCCAAAGTGGTTTTGGTGCGACACGTTGATGACATTTTCACGTTCTGGAATAATAGTTGAGAAGATTTTGGTATCTATTTGCAGCAAAATGAATTCACTTCTAGCATTATGTTCAAAACTGAATGAGAAAAGGACAGGAACTAGCCTTCTTTGATATATCAATGGGGAATCATTCAAGTACAGTTTCAACGTCTGTAGAAGACCAGCGTTCTCTATTTCCTGCATTCATTTCCTAACTGCCATGACATTGCAATATCAATGAAGACTGAGGTATCTGTATTTTTTTTCTCGGAGGACCAGGAACCTGTTCTGACGGTTACATAGACAAAGGAGTCGATTTCATCTGCAAACAACTCAACCAGCTGCCTCACTATGACGGCGGAAAAGCCATCAACCAAGCCAGTAAAACAGATCTCTTCAAACCAATGGGCATAACAAAATAAGGGATATACCAGCAAAATAAAACTCCCTGCGTAGAGGCATTAAGAACATGTCTATAGGGACATCGAACCTGACTACCCTTCTGCTTTCATATCGAAGAATCGTAGAGAATGCTCTTATTAATGTCCATCAAAATAAAAGAATTATGCCTTTACAGCAGAGTTGATATCAACTTACACCCTTCTTGATGGGTCAGTGGTCAAAAGTCACTGTACATCACCCAAGGTCAAAAGTACAACATTGTTTCTAAATAAAGCAACGTTTCGAATACCACTGATAACGAATCACTTATCAGTTATAATTTACCTTTGGTGTAAGGTATTCCCAGGGTATAATGTGAATTGAATGTTTAACGATATTTGTGGCTAAATATTTGTGTGTATATATATATATATATATATATATATATATATATATATATATAATATATATATATATATATATATATATATATTATATATATATATATATATATATATATATATATATATATATATATATATATATATATATATATATATATTATATATATATATATATATATATATATATATATATATATATATATATATATATATATAATCCGCATGATCATATTTTTAAGAGCTCCACCTATTGTAGTGAACTGGATATTTTATGATATTTGTGGCCTAATGTTTGTGAATATAAGAAAAGCCCTCGGTGTATAAGATAAAATCGACATTCATAACTAGCGACGCGTTACAAATTTACCAATCAGCGATCATGGTGAAGATGGGTTGATATCGATTGTAAGTACCAAACTTGAGTTCGACAGGCATGTACTGTACGGCAAGTCGGTGTCCAGCATACCTCATGAGAACTGGTGACGAAACATTTGTGTCCTTGAATTTCTCTTGGATGTAAGTTGTTATTCCAGGCGTAGGATATCAAAGTATATTGGTGGCTTAATATCTCTCTCTCTCTCTCTCTCTCTCTCTCTCTCTCTCTCTCTCTCTCTCTCTCTCTCTCTCTCTCTCTCTCTCTCTCTATATATATATATATATATATATATATATATATATACGAGTATGTATATATAATCCACATGATCATATTTTTCAGAGCTCCACCTACCACATACGCACATACACATACACACATATATATGTGTGTGTTTGTATGTGTATATGTATAATCCTGATGATAATAGTTTTCACAGCTCCACCTAATACTATCGAAACAGAGTTCGAATATCAGGCGATGATCGAACAATATGATCTGGTTTTAGTAAATTCATTGACCACTGTTCGAATTAGCCGCTAATTATATCGCACGACAGATATAAATGATTTACTTAGTGCAACTTTGTCCTCCTACCTTCTCAATTTTCCCAGATTTTTGGGATACATATATCACTGCAAGCCTTGAATCCATATGGCAAATCGCTGAAGGTGGCCTTTTACCGTAGTAGATTACGAACCTACGCACCTTTATTATTAGTAACAATAAATTTAATTATAAAAATTACCTTGCATTCATCAGTGCGAAGTTAATAAGCTCACCGTTGAATCATAACAATGAAAGTATTCTAATACTATTTTTGTCTATGACCATGTCATTGTGACGCCATGTTGCATTAACTAATAATATAATGATAATATCCTTTGTTTCTGCTCCGGGCCATATACGATGAACGATAAGATGAACACAATACAGTATACTAAATTAAGTACGCTAGTAAAAAGTAATATTCATGAACTCTTATGCCCAAGCACTGCTGAAACAACAGGAACAACTATAATAATAATAATAATAATAATAATTTCAAATAAAGACCAAACACCGATACATAATTCAGGTAGTGCTAAAAAGGAAGAGTAAATGGCAAACTCCATAATAATAATAATAATAATAATAATAATAATAATAATAATAATAATAATAATAATAATAATAATAATAATAATAATTTCTGTCGATTTTCTGGTCATCGCCGTAAACTTCCTCGGTGGCGAAAGGGCAATAAAGTAACGTCCCACAAACAGGCAGTTGCAGCGGCCGTTGGCTGCTATCCTCAAGAACAGCTTGTTTCATTGTTGTGAGTCTCCAGCTTGGTAAGATAGGTTTCGTTGATACTATACTCGACTTTCTCGTTCATTTGGGTTTGGGATCTCGGCTGTGCTGTTCTCGAGGACCGTTGGCTTCAGTTTGTTTGGTTTTACGTACAGTCCTCCACAGGGATGATTCCCTCTCTGTCGGACCCTTGTACGTTTTCAAAGTAAGGTTTTTCTTATATTTTATTGTTTCGGTGTTTTCTCGTCAATATCGTAGCTCTTGCAGAATATTAGTTCTTTTTAAATTTACTTTCTTGTATGAACTTCACTTCAGGTTGTAATTTGTTGTCTATCCTTGGTGCGCAGTGTACAAATGCTCTCTGGCCTGACTTACAATTTGTTCTAGGGTTCAAATCGCCCATTTTCTTCACTTGCGTGTCTTCTGTTTACAGTATTCTTTTGAGGTCTAGAGAAGCTTGAGCAGTGTTTCAGATATGTCGTATTGTGAGAAGACTTTGCAAGATTTTGGGCATGAAGGCGTGCTTCAAGGTTTGCGTTGGGGAGTGGATACCATTGCTAGCTTTTTTTTTTTTTTAAATATTCATCAAATGTTTAGGTTATGGTACTTGAGCTATGACATAGTTGTCGTATGAAAGTTTTCCGTTTTCCATTTGCGGATTTTGTATCTTCAAAAATTAGTATTTGATTTTGTCTAAATTCTTACAATAACTGTTAAAATTGTTTGGGTATTGTTGAGAATTCCCTTCAAACCGTGGTTTTAAGACTTTCGAAGTTTAAACTGAAATGATTGCTTTGAGTGGTAATCCTATGCACTTTGAACCATGCTAGCAGTATTAATGCTGTGCTACGGCAATTTTCATTATAACTATATACTTCAAAAGATTCTTACGATGCAATAGGGTTTAAAGTTTCTTGAGGATTAGAGAGGCCTAACTCGACTACCATAGCCTTCCTAATAGGGGTATAATCTTCGTAATAGGGGTATAATAAGTTGATTTAAACTTAATTATTTTAGGTTTCAAGTGGCAAACTAGTAACGCATATCAGTATTTATATAGCCTTGCTTGCTGCTCCAAGTTTTAGTATTTTAAAACTTGCCAGATGGCCCAGCTGATCGTGACCAATAGTCAGCCTTTGGTTCTTTCCACTTGCTAGAACATTTTTGTCTTTAATATTTTTTTATTTCAGGTCAGGGTGTGTCGCTAAATAAGCGTGCCTCATGTGTCATTGAATTGCCTTAGATGTACCGATACCTTATGACTTGAGATTAATGGGTGAGTAAGTATGTTTTGTTTTTTTTTGTCATAAGCAACCCCCCCAAACTTTTTTTTTTTTTTCAGAATCAAAACTCTTAAGTTTTCATCAAGTTCAGGCTTTGTTTTAATGCATTTAGCTTATTTTTTTCAGATTCAAAACCTTAGTTTTGAGAATTTTGAAAATTTACTGTTTAAAATTGCAAAGGTTAAAATTTAGTTTTTCCAGCTTTGAAAATTTCAAACTTTAGGATTTGTTTCAGCTTCAGAACTTTGTTAAACCATTTAATTTTTTAGCGGAGGTTTGATGTGCGCGGAGGTTTGATGTGCGCGGAGGTTTGATGTGCGCGGAGGTTTGATGTGCGCGGAGGTTTGATGTGCGCGGAGGTTTGATGTGCGCGGAGGTTTGATGTGCGCGGAGGTTTGATGTGCGCGGAGGTTTGTAGAGTAAATCTAGTATTGTTTGAAGTTAAAGGATTTAAACATGTTTATATTTAAACTTTTGCTTTGTGTGGTTTGACCTTGTAATTTCAATTAGTTTTGTTGTTTTTTTTAGAATTGTAAAGTTTAGTAGTCTGTTTTGGAATCCTGAAGTTTTTGAAAACTCAATTTTTAAAGCTGAGTAATTATTTCAGCTTCTTAAGTTTTGCGTCTCAGTTTTGCGTCTCTGTTTTGCGTCAGTTTTGCTTTTAAATTCAGTTTTGCGTTTAAATTCAGTTTTGCGTTTAAATTCAGTTTTGCGTTTAAATTCAGTTTTGCGTTTAAATTCAGTTTTGCGTTTAAATTCAGTTTTTCTTTAGTCACTTCCCAAGTCCACCTTTGCCGGGGTGGAGTTGCCACCTGCCAGGCAAAGGTGGACTTGCATGTTGTGCATGGTGACTTGGTCACCATGCACAACAGGAAGTTCAAAAACAAGCATGGTGACTTAGTCACCATGCACAACAGGGATTTCAAACCAACCAACTTATTTAGGTTAGAACTGCAAGGCTGATAGTTTTCGTGTAGCTAGGACTTAATGGGAAGTTAGATATGGAACTTGAAATAGGAAGTTAAGATATGGAACTTGAAATAGGAAGTTAGATATGGAACTTGAAATATAGAATAGGCTAGAATATGGTGAATGTGTTAATTTTATATAGATGGAGGGGTTAGGCTAAAGGTAATAAATGCTAGTCTAAGGATGCTGGGAATTGACGGGGGTAAAAAATGCGGTAGTCAAGACCTAGGGAGACATTTGACAGTGAAAGTTACTAATAGCAGAGGGTATTACAGTACTTACATTTGTTTGGTCGTGAGATGTAAGTTTGAATGTATTAGTGGAGCTTAGAATTTCATTCCCACAACTAAGTAGGAACTAGATGGGTAATAGGCCGATCTTAAAGATTTTCTAAGAGGTCTAGGTCTTGGAATGTTAAAGAAATTTTTTTTTGACGTCGTGGACTTGTCAGGTATTTTAATAGGCTGGTTAATAGTGGAAATTGTAATTCAAATATTTGCAGTCTTGTTAACGTTCCGTCAATGTGCTCAACACCCACCCCGCCCCCCTCTTAATCTTCAAGCAAAGCTTTCATGTTAGGAAATAGTTCAGATTGCATTGCAAATTTTCATTGATCCCCTACCTTCATCCACATTTCCTCCGTCGCCGAAGCTTGCTTCGGAACCCCTTATTCTGAATTCAAACTTGATTTTTCGCTTCGTGGGGTTGTGCAGTTTCAATTCCCTTAAGACTGTATACTAAAGGACGAAAGTTGCCAGATAGTGTTTGCGTTGCATGGCACAGATAATGTTGCGTTACATGGTACCTTTCATAGTTATGTAGCACTAAAGTTAGATGCGGTTGTTTCAGTGTGAGATTGGTACCCTATTAATCTTAAAAGATGGCACTCTATCCTGTTGTCTTTTTGGGAGTTTGAAGGATTAATGGTGGTACTATATGGGTTTGTCAGTGTGAAAGTTGATGGCAGCTTGAAATAATACTAATACATGGGATTATTAATGGGAAAGTTTACCCATACGATATAGTATTAATTATAACAATAGTCTTAGAGTAGCTGCTGGGACTAACTGAACAGGCTATTTTCACTAAGAGGGTAGGTTATGCAATGGGAACTTTTTAGTATATTGTAACCGTTCATATTCTCTTCCATCTTACTTTCCACCCTCTTCTAACAAATTGTTTCGTAGTGCAACTGCGAGGCTTTCCTCCTGTTACACCTTTCAGACGTTTTGCTTCTGTTTCCTTTGAGCGCTGAATGACTTCATTAGGTCCCAGTGCTTGGCCTTTTGGCCTAAATTCTATATTCCAGTCCAGTCCAAAATCAAACACTTTTCTTATGCACAGGCTCTTGGTGTAGCTGCAGCAGACCATAACATCGACACTAATAGTAATGGAAAGCAACACTTTTCGTTAAGACTGAATATCCTGTGAGGATTCGAAGCGCTCTGAATTCGGTTACCCAGACAACAAGAACTCGGCTTGTAAACGCTATGCGTGTCCTAAAGTCACTAAATTCGGTTACCCTGACAACTAGAGCTCTACGTGTAGACGCTGTGCATGCCTTGTGAGGATTCGAAGTGCTCTGAATTCTGTTACACAGACAACTAGAACTTGGTAGATGCTGTGCTCTACCTACTATTCAATTTTTTAATCTGACTACTTTGGATATGTAATAGTATTTACATGGATATGTAATAGTATTTACATGTATGAAGACCAGCTTGATATACAGTATGTCTGTAAACCTTTGTCCATTTCTTTAACCCTAAAATGTCATGTGATGAGGTAGACTTTTAATACTCCATGAAAGAATGTCCTATGAAATCAAGGGAATGGTAGTTACTGATTGGTTGGTTAACGTAAGTAAGATGGGGAAACTTACGAGAAATGAACTGAAATAATGGTTTTTAATTCTGAGGAGGTTCTAGTATATTAACCTCGAATTTTTTTACTTGCAATAGCCTATGCAGATTTAAACTTCAATTCAGCGAAGTGATCATGTATTTTGACCCCTCTGATGACGGGAATAATTAAGATCCTTTCTTTATGATCTGGAGATCGCATTCGGCTGAGAACACTTGTAAAAGTGACTTGAGCGATAATAGTTGAAGTGAAAATTCGCTTGACGAGAGATACAGCCAAGAAAATATTTTGAGGATCTTCCGGGTTTGAATAAAGTCCAAATTGGTATGTAAGGTTTATAATATAGTTGTAAGAAAGTTTAGCAGGCAGCAAATTTTCAGTAGTGTAATTTGTCCTGGGAGTGGTTATTGCTTATGCATATGAATTGAAGTTACTGTGACCGTCGATGGTTACTACAACACAGGCTATACCGTTAGACTTGTATGTATCGGGTAAGTGAGGCGACAGAAATGCAGGATTTTTGCATAATGCATTGTTTAAATAGTTGGTGGCCTTGTCTCTGGCTGTAAAGTTTTTGAATGTTAAAATTGCTCGAAGGATTTCGTGAGGATGGGGTTGTGCTTTTGGTCCTTAGTTTTGCTAATCTCTTGGTAATACTTAGTTTTAGAATTGAGAGTAAACTGGGTTTGCTTTAGAATTCGGAGCGCAGGGACAAAAACTCAAAAATCTGTTACTTTATTATCCTGGCTACGGTCCGCAAACTTCGGATAGCTAAGGTTAGTCACCTAATTCGGGCTTTACATCTGGTTTTTGTGTGTGCACCGCCACGAAACATAATTCAATATTGCCTATACAAAGGAAAAGCCATAAAGTATCGAAGCCAATTATTAACCAGCAAAGTAGCGAGTTATCCGCCAACCGATTAGTTATCACCACGTGAAAACACTTCCTAAAATACTTCTGCCTCTTTCTCCTTACTGATTCGCCCAAACGATTGGTGGCAATTTGCAGGATTTTGATAATTTGTCGCCCAATCTATATAATGAATAGTTGCCCAAATGATAGACTAATGCCCAAATTCGCCCGAAAAAAGGTCACATTTAAGTTATGGTGGACGGTAATAAAATCACAGGAATAATGTCGCAGAAAAGTCATTTCATGGCAAAAAAGTTGTGGTAAAAATCAGAACAAATTAAGACTTTTTGTATATTTTTTCAGTAAATGTTCTGATGTGTATTAAACAAATACAAAACTAATAAAATCATAGGATTACATCCTAGATAAATATTGCAATTACACATTTGATTGTTGCAAATGAAAGCTGATTCCTTGCGAGGCACCAAAACCAATAAATTTTTTGTGGATGAAACCTTTTAGGTATGTCTGGAATAAAGCCACCTGTACTGAAAGTATCAGTAAAATATATTGTCATGTGAACGGGTCTTCATTTTCATTATTTCGGGGATGTATGTGCACAGCTCAAGTAAACTGCAGTTACTTTAAGCAGCGTCCACACGATCGAGCTGTGTTCGACGAACTTTGTCCGGTGTGACGTCAGAAGCGGGCAAACTTATGACTTTGCCCGCTGTATCTCCGCTTCTGACGTCACATCGGACAAAGTTCGTCGAACAAAGCTCGATCGTGTGGACGCAGCCTAAAGTGTTCCTTACTTGACCTAGACAGCAGAGAGGATTATCGTATCCAGGTGGCCGAGTATGGACAGCAATTATAGGCTTACAAATCACCGCATTTTGTAAAAAAAACTTATTTTATGTATGTAGGTGAATTTGCTCGCTGTAGATGAAACCCTTACTGCTGTCCGTTGCTGAATTTATAAATTAAGTGACGACAGATAGATCCGCATAACCCTTTAGGCTGAATATAGATTCGTGTGTACTTCCATGCTTTTAGGAATTTAACACCAATAACTATGTATAAATGTCTATTAGTCAATATTGTAAAAATACTGATGGCTGTTTACACGAGAGGCAGAAAGTCATTTCTACTGGAATAGGTTAGCTTTGTACTGAAACATGATTATATGGGAGTCACTTGTCAAATGTTTGTCAATGCCCAAGATATACCACTCTTTCCTTAGCTATTATTATTATTATTATTATTATTATTATTATTATTATTATTATTATTATTATTATATTTTTATTATTATTATTATTATATGTTTTGAATGTTTTGAAGTTCAAAATACACACAAACATATATATATATAACGGAGTCAGCGTAAGACCTTCCCATGGGGCAAAAAAACAAAATGTTTAAAATTCGAGAACAAGTCAGTCAGTCCCAAACGGGCTTGTTCTGTTAAATATTTTCAAATACATGTAATGCCATATAATATATATACAACGATGTTATGTAAGTCATGTATTGCCAGTTAATAACTGATTTAAAATATTTTCTTTTATTACTTTATTTGGTTATGACTCTTAAATTATGAATGACTTGCTTGTTTTTGTTTGATTACCTGACATCTTTCCCAGCCAAAATTGTGAATTTTTCCCTATGACTTTATTACCGGTCACCACAAATTAATGCGACTTTTTATCCTAGCCAAAATTACGACTTTTTTGAGACTTTATTACCGGCCACCGTATAACCAAGCGAAGTGTAAACTATTCAAAATTTCTCTAATTGTATGTAAAACGAATTAACCAGTATGATGCTATACAGTACCTGTATGTCTGGAATCAAATTTATCCAACTGTTAGTGGCTCTTTTAATTTACCTTTTATATCTCATAGAAACGAGTTATGAGCTACAAATAATATCAATCACTGTTAGTTGAATTGTTCTGTACCTAAAATTCTGTTTTATCCTGTGCAGTTCGTACGCACACACTATACACACATACACATACATTTATATACTGTATATTTATTATATACACATATATATATATATATATATATATATATATAAATATTAAAATTTATGCATGTGTGTGTGTTTGTGTGCGTGAACTGCCTAGGTAATAGAAAGGATTATGAGCAGCAAATATACAAATCAGTGTTAGAAGCTATTCTGTACCTCAACTTTTTTTTTCCTACACGGTTTGAGCACACAAATACATATATATCTATATTTATGTATATAAAAACTAAATATATATATAAATATATATATATATATTATATTATATATATATATATATATATATATATATATATATATATATATATATATATATATATATATATATTAACAAAGGGAAATTAAATGTTGAAGAGCTAGGCCTAATTATACCTTCAGTCTCCCACTTGTTAACCTCTTGTTCAACCCGCTCCCTTGAAAGGTTTCTTATACGATGGGACATATATAGAATTTGTACCCTCTTCTAAATGGACCTTGTGTTCTAACACATCTGTCAACCCCAGTCTATCTCTCTCAAGGCGATAACATCTGTCTACTTTGCTAAAACCTCACCTAACCCTTCTATGTATTCTTTATAGTCTGCCGCACCCAAATGATTTATAAAAATATCTCCCTTCTAACCTCCATTTCAGGCTCCCTAAATCCATTTTGCTTCCCCATTACCGCTACTGATTCCATTTCCTCGCTCCATTCCTCTAGATCCACAGCATAAGTATTTTTTTTTATACCTCTTAGCAACTCCAGCCATGTAATCCCTTCATTCAACACCTTGTTTATGGAAATTGTGCTTACCACACCCTCAAGTTTCTCATTGCCTCCCACCACACATACCTGTTTATTTGCTTAATATCCCTCACCTTTACTTTCACCATATCAACCATACCTGGTTCTAAAATTATATCCTCCATTAAAACACCTTTATATATTATACTCTTTTCCCCGCCATTAGGCTCACTTCCTCCTGTGATTGATTATTTCCCCCTGTTTCCTCATTATTCCCACTTATTTCCTCATTATTCCCTATTTCAGATATATTCCCCTCCATTTCCTCAGCACCTATATAAGGGATAAAACTTCCAGTTTAACCAACTGTTATACCTCCCTCACTAGGGTATATAGAAATCCTATTCCTCCTAATCCTGGTATGTCCTAGTAAAATCTTGTTCCCAAGTTAACTCCTCTCATCACCAAAACTGATTCCTGTATCAACTGGTTCCTGGCGAGAAACGAATATCCGCCGCTCCTACAATGTCCAGTTTATGAGCTTGGACATCTCACACTTTATCTTCTGAGGAGCTTCGATTAATAAAAGTCAAAGTCCACAAGACTGACTGATGCCCTTGTATCCACAAAAATCAAAAGACTAGACCCAGCTACGGCTCCCTTCACCACTGGCTTCTGTTCTCCTATATCTCCCAAAAGCACTACATAACATGAACATTTTACCCTTTCCCTTTTGCTTGTTCTTCCCTGCAGAAATTCTGCCTATTTCGGGAACTTTGGGGTAAACCCTCTTGAGGAGCTTTCCTTTAGCTACTTCCAAAATTCTGACTTACTGACCAATCATTACTCTTTTGGTGTAACGGACAGATCCTCCAATTATGTAAAGAATTCTTACACATGCCACAACATTTAATTCGGCGATATTTCTTAGTATGCCCCTACTTATTGCAATTGAGACGACGAAATTGTGGCATAAGATCCGTAAATTTCCTATCACTCTCCACTTTACCACAAAAACTTCTAGAAGCAAAATTTGATTCTCTCTGTGGGCAGTTCCTCTGGCCTACCGTCGTGGATTTTGGCATGCCATTGAAAAACGTGCTATCTACCATTGGGCATTTTGATATGTGCTTCCTAATTTGGAAAAAGATAAATGACTCCTCAGAAGTAGTTTCTACTGGATTATTAAAACTGCTAACCATAGCATCTGGCATGTCATGCAACAACCACGAAAAATGCAGTAATTTCTGAAAATTTTCTAACGAAACAGAATCGCCATCTACCCAGTCCCAGCCTCTCAATTTCTCTACCAAATCTGAAGCTGCATCAAACAGCTGCGAGTTATAGTCCACACAGAACTCAGCCCCATTCCTAATTTTTAAAATGTTCGCATATCCCAAACCAGATCTCCACATTCATCCACCTCATTTGCAGTTCTTAGAAATTTCTTCAAGCCATCCCAAGTACGACATTTCTTGAATTCAAAATTCATACAGCGTTTCCCAAATATCTCCAACATCCAAAGCCAGAAACACCTTAGCTTCATTAAATGCATTTGCATCATCTGTGATTTTTTTGGTAGTTAGGTGATTGTCGACACTTTCAATAAAAATCTCCAGTAGTTGTCTCAAACTACCATTTACCAAACCCGCAAAAGGTTGGACAGGTGACATGAATGTCGTAATCCTATGAGTCAGCATCGCATCTACCTGTTCCCCGTCTGATATTTTGCCGACTTTCCCCTCTTATTACTGTCTAAACCAAAACTACCCCTCGCCCCCCGATAAAATCGGCATGATCTTAAAAGCATGTACTCTAAGGAAAGAAATCACTTCTTATACACGTTCCACTGACGCCCACGATCTACTTATACATGATCTCAGCTATGTCATATGTTTTCAAGGCTGACTCACACGACCTCCCTATCAGAAAAAAAAAGAATCTCAGAAGTAAAATCCACCCTTTGATATCGCCATTGCTTGTCTCCAACCAATAATTGCTGACCCCACGACAGAGACCTCGACCTTGTCACTAAGCAGAGAAATCACCCGTTACATTCCACTCACAGTTCAACCAAAAAAAAACTTGATAAAAAAAAAGAACGAAAAGAAAACTCTAAATAAAGTCATAACATATGACATTATATCCCCCCAAAATATCATACCATCTCCCCCCTACACTAAGAAAGATACGTTTTAACTCAAAATAAACTTGATAAAAAAAAAAAAAAAAAAAAAGAAAATTTTTAATAACCGAAACAAAAGCCCAAAAGAAAAAACTCACTTTTTCTCCTTCCCCAGTACCTCGTCAACCACCAATATTCACAAAATCATAACCGCTCTTTTAAACTACAGCACGAAAATGTATTACTTATGTCAAAACCCGCCACAAACACTCGATGATTAACACTTCACCAAGACACCAACTGAATTAAACTGACCATCAGACCACACCCAGTGGGAAATGCCTAACTTTCAGAATACTCCTCAACAATGAGTTACCAACCCAACTCCCTTACCTGTGCCTAAAGATCATTAATGGAAATCCTATTTCCATTGTGTATCCATGTACCTTTAACTAATTACAATCACCATTCATACATCACTCTTCTGTGCAAATTCATAACACTGAAAAATTTGGTGTTTTACTGCTGCCACCAATTAATCTTTAATAAGGAAAACAGGTTGTTGACACTTACCCTTGAATTGTTTGTAGTCATGGGCAAGCGTTGAGCCTTTCTCTTTCTCCCCCGGTCCCCCACCCTCTCTCTCTCATGAAACTAAATGCGCTATATGTAATGTGTGTAAATCAAACCTGGTTTACAAAAATAATTTATTCTGAAAAACTAACATACGACAGGTTAAAAATGTGATATGTTAATAGAAAATTATTGAACACCTCCCAAACCCATTAACCAGTCATAAAATCTAAAATTAAAGTATGGGATTAATTCCTATCTCCCATCCAGTTACGAACTGTTCTCCATTTTAACTTTTCGTGTCTCTATGTCACCAGTTCACTTAAGTGGCCAAGTTCCTGTGCATGACTTTGCATGGCTAACTATGGCTGTCCATGGCTTCAATGAGCATTTGCATGAAACATCTGTAGAGAGAGAAACATCTTTCATTAGACTTATAATGCGACACTGCACACCACAGAAATAAATGATATGAAATGGTAACAAAATAATAGGTCACTAAAATGTGAAGTTATTGTTTGTTTTCAACACTCACCTTTCCAGCAAGGAACTTGGTCCCAGAGAGAGAGAGAGTCCGTCTCACTGGGCTCCTCCAAACTGAATGTATGGCTTTTACACAAAAGCACTCAACATCTACCCTACAAACTACTTTACACAACACACAAACGTATGAACGCCCTGCTCACGCCACACCCATATTTCGAGTTCAAGCCAGACCGAGCCTCTAGAATTTTCAAAACAAAATGCTGTTGGGCTGTATCCAAAGTGACCCTCGCTCCTGCACTCTGTGCACTGCAATGAGCTGAATTGTTCTGAGTGCCACAAAAACATACATGTCGCTTAGTGACATGAACCTATAGAAACATATTTAATCATATTAGTCACATATACTAACTATACATAAACATATTGCATATCTAGACAATTTAAAATTTATTGAGGAGGCCTGCCCGCTGACAAAGATGCACAACTGCTCTATATTACAATCCTCACCGAGAATTGTAGTGGCAACCGCGTGTCTCGTGCTCCTTGCTGTAGCATAGCCATTGCAAGCTACCATACGGTGTCCCTTTCAAGAGGATCCCCCTGGATCTTCAGTATTTTTAAATTAAGTTAAAGTTAAGTATACCTTAGTTTAACCCGGCCACTGAGCTGATTAACAGCTCTCCTAGAGAGGGCTGGCCCGAAGGATTAGACTTATTTTACGTGGCTAAGAACCAATTGGTTATCTAGCAACGGGATCTACAGCTTATTGTGGAATCCGAACCACATTATACCGAGAAATTAATTTCTATCACCAGAAATAAATTCCTCTAATTCTTCATTGGCCGGCCGGAGATTCGAACGCGTGCCCTGCAGAGTGCTAGCCGAGAACGGTACCGACCAGTCCAACGAAGAACTTTGCTTTAATAATTGATCACTCGGCAGGACTTTGTTTTACCTGCCAATTATCTTGACATTCTTCTGATTTAAGTGTTTTAATGTAAATATTTTTGAAGTTAAAGTAAACTCAGGTGTTTATCTGCAACATTTCCTTGTTGAAGTAAGGCCTTCAGCCTAACTCTTTTCTTTGTAAGTTTCTACCTGACCCAACAATCGAAGAAAGAACCTATCAGTTGGACCCTAGAATTGGATCCCTGAGCCAGGAATAAAGTTAGCAGGTCAGGTTAAAAGCCTAAATATATATATATATATATATATATATATATATATATATATATATATATATGTGTATATGTATATATATATATATATATATATATATATATATATATATATATATATATATATATATATATATATATATATATATATATATACATTATATACATACTGTATGTATATATATATATATATATATATATATATATATATATATATATATATATATATATATATATATATATATATATATATACATATACCAGTATATATAAGTGTGTGTGTTTGTGCATATAGATAGATATTTACATGTGTTACGAAAAAAACTTTCTACTTTAAAGATGGTGAAAGTCACTGTAGACTTAGTGCTAATTATAATGGATTTATACAGTAGGCTATATATATACACATATATATATATATATATATATATATATATATATATATATATACATTATATATATATATATATATATATATATATATATATATATCATTTATTTTACGTAAATTGAGAAGTCACAGCATTACTGGAAGATCCAAAGCGATAGTTTATAAGAAAAATTACGCTAGGCTTGTACACACAAATATATGCATATATAGTATCATATATATATATATATATATATATATATATATATATATATATATATATATATATATATATATATATATATATATATATATATATATATATATATATATTATATATATACTTATATATTATATATATATATACATATATATGTATATATATATATATATATATATATACTGTACATATCCTTTTATAAATAGCAGGCTAAATCTTGAGTGAGTATTCACCATTTTTACCATAGAAAGGTTTTTCATACACACGCATGTAAATATCTTTATATATATGTACTGTACATATCCTTTTATAAATAGCACTAAAAACACACATTTTTACACACACACATGTAAATATATATATATATATATATATATATATATATATATATATATATATGTACAAATATATATATATATATAATAATATAAAATATGTACAAATGTGTATATGATATATATATATATATATATATATATATATATATATGTAGGTGTGTTTGTGTGTATGTATGCATATATGCATGTAGGTAGGTATGAATGTGTGTATCATACAGTACAGGAAAGACTCATCCGGTAGAATGATGAAATTCAGATTTTTTTCGTACCACGCATATATTAGCTCCCTATTGCTGTATATATCCGAGTAATATTTCTATGACAAGAATCTGCCGGGATTATGCGAGTATCAGCAAGCTTGAAGTTTGTCGTCAATGTAGTATTTTATTACGTAATGGAGCGCTGATCATTTGTTGCACAGAATTGGTTTCATGAAGTGCGATGAAGTTTTCCGTAAATATTAAACTTTGTTGAAGATCTAATTATGTTAAATTATTCCAAGTTGGGAAAGTAATGTTTGTAAAAATAGACCAGGGATTAGTTGAAAGCTCATCAACAAGCGTGCAGTAAAATTATAGGATCTCTCTCTCTCTCTCTCTCTCTCTCTCTCTCTCTCTCTCTCTCTCTCTCTCTCTCTCTCTCTCAGTCTCGAACAGGTCTTATCAGCAACGACATAACGCCTGGGAAAGGCCTTAATTCTTTACCGATACCAGATTCTGCGCCCGGCAGATAACCATTACAACGACCTCATTAGCAGCAGTTTAATGTGGGAATGCCAAATGGAATCTGAATGGCTAAAGCTCGTAAATAATAAAGATAAGGCAAGTGCCAGCTCTCTTTCCTATCCCCCTTCCGGTGCTCCTCTACCGACACCCCCACCCCAATCACGGTGCTCCCCCGCCGCCCCCTTGAGGATCTGATATACCCTTTCCTCCCTTCCCCGACCGTAAGCTCCACCACCCAGGCAAACGCGTGTCCCGATATTCTTGTCATTTTCCGTAATTTTTCGTCTGTTTTTTAATTTACATTTCCAAGCTACTTTTGGAGCTTCGCAGTCAGACCTTGAACTTTATATTGATGTATTTTGGTTTTATTTAATACAGGAATTTGCATACGTTCCTGACCTCTGAATGATAGCAGTTTATACGTATGGCGATAATGTGTTTCCTCCCTTATAAAAAAAACATCGTTGTTTTCTGGGCGGAACCACTGGCAGTCGGGAGCGTCCCAAAGCGGAGTAATGAAGCAGTTAAAACTTGGCGGGGTTTTATCTTGGTGGCCCAAGCTACTAATAAAGCTGGTCCCGCGGATTTAGCACACCATTAAATATGGAAATTATATCGGGTACCCCCTCCCCCACCCCATCTTCCACGTCTTTTATCATGCCAGTGACTTATTCCCCTAAGGAGACAGCCTCGACGTAGCGACATTGCTGCCGGTGGCAAGATGGCGGTTACGTCAAGAATAGAAATGTCTTTTCAGAATCGTTTTAATGACGAAGGTTTACCTTCATTTCCTTTTTCCGCAAGTTTGTTTTCAGGTTTCATTTAATTCTTTTCTTCAAAAGACTTTTAATTTGTTTTCAGAATATTTTCGATTAGTTTTAATAAAATATTTTGTTATTGTCCTAACTTGAGGACTGAATGTAATGCTGTGAAAATAGTCAAGTACATTAATTGCATATTTCAGCCCGACTGTTATTACGTGCGAGTTCGTTTTGTTCTTTTTGTGGATTTCGGGTTGTTGACGGTGCTGTTCATTGCCTCCTACCTAATTGATTAGAATATCTTATCTGTGTTCCTCCAGATCCCTTTGATGAGGTGGGGTGCTTAGGGATCCACATCAGGGAGTGTATGTTCCGTTACACTCTCTCTGCTATGGATTCAACTGAACATTGGGACATATAACTCCTTTACTCCTCCTCCTCCTATAAGTTTTCCCCTTCCCTTCTTCCTCTTTTGTTGACGACCTTGGCATGGTATTGGATTACGGAATTCACTGCTCTTTTAACTTGATGGAGGGTGGAGTCGGACGGCGTAAAACTAGAGTAGCCGACGTGATCGAGCTAGGAGACTCTTTATGTCAAGCCATGCCCTCCGCGTTGGGTCCGACCTGGACGAACTGACAACCCTACGGTACCGAGGGTATGGTGTATATGTCCAGGTGAGGATCACAGAGCAGTTACCCCTTTAGGCGACATTGTTGCTCCTCAGTTCCTCATTAGACTGGTCGATATCGTTTCGGCTAGCACTGTGCTGGGCCCGCGTTCGATTCTCCGACCGGCCAATGAAGAATTAGATGAATTTATTTCTGGCGATAGAAATTAATTTCTCGTTATAATGTGGTTCGGATTCCACAATAAGCCGTAGGTCCCGTTGCTAGGTAACAAATTGGTTCTTAGCCACGTAAAATAAGTCTAATCCTTGGCCAGCTAGGAGAGCTGTTCCAGCTCAGTGGAGTTAAACTAAGATATACTTTTTTTCCCCCAATTGGGCCTCCCTGGTGAGAGAGACCTCATCCTGGACGAAATTTATATTTTTCGTTGCATGATAAATAAACCAAACCTCCCTACGACTTCTGGCATGGCAATGGACTATCCCTAGGAGAGGTCAGTTAATCAACAGCAAGGTGGTATTAAAACTTCAATGCCATATAAGCCACCCAAAAAAAATGCAAATATCGTCTTGACCCTACCTTGAGTCACTTGACTTACTTCGACTCCCTCTTTGGGAGTGGAAGTTGGTCAAGGTTTCTAACCTTGGAAGCGGACCAAAGAATACCAGCACTCAAGTTGGAAAATTATTAGATGGCAAATTAAATGGAATGAAAAACCTGAAAATAATAAGTTGAAGCAAATAAAACCTGGAGTTAAAAAATGGAGTTCATCATACCAAAAGAGAGAAATGCGCAAGTAATATTCTAACACGTCTCCGAATAGGCCATACTCGTCTGAAACATGGATACTTAACGAGCAGAATACATGAACCAGCTCCCGAATGCTAAGAATGCAAAGTGATAATAACAGTAAAACGTGTGTTATGCGAATGTCTAATATATAACCAACATCTGTTATCAAATTTTAGAAATGGATCGATTGCCGAAATTTTATTAGAGTCTGCAACATTTTCAGTTGCCCAAATTTTAATATTCATGAAGAAATGTAAATTAATTGATAACGTATAAAAAGTAATTTAAGAAAATACAAAAGCCTGCAGGGCAACTAATAAAAAAATCCGAATTTTAAAAATGTTAAGTTATTCTGATTGTTATCATTACGCAGTTTTTATTTATTTTTTTTTATTGTGCAGATGGACACTTGAGTATATGAATTCAACGTATGCGTGTGCTGTAGTGTGGAAGCATATGCCTTTTTACATATTTATTTTTAAAATTTCACTATTCATTCATCATGTAGTCCCAGTGCTTAGTGGCACGCTGTTTGCTTTAGCAATAAATGATATCAGTAGTAATCTACCTGTATACGAGTATGGATGGTTTTACCATATATTATTCAGCATCTCGAATAAAACGTGCAGAACGAATCATTAATAAAAGCACAATAAAAATAGATGAATGGTCCTCATCTGTGAGCTTTAAATTTTCAATGGCTTAAACTCAAGTGATCATGTTTTATAAAAATAAAAAGTGGAATAATGATGAAGAAATAGATTTAAAAATCAGAAATCATAGTATACCAATTGGCCAAACAGAAAATTTTTGGGATTAGTATTTGATTCTCACTTGAACTGGAAAGTTCACATAACATACATGAACTCAAAATGTAAAAGAGCGTTAAATCTAATTTAAAAACTATTGATCACTACTTGGCGAGCCGATAGACATACCTTTATTGTACTGTATAAAGCAACAGTGTTGTTTATCATTGATTATGGAAGCGAAATATATGGCTCAGCATCATACGCAACGCTGAAAACGTTAGACCCAGCTCACAAAGAAGGCCTTGGAATATGTTCAGGAGTATTTAGATCATCACCAAAGTCATCTTTACAAGTTGAATGTGGTGAACTGCCACTCTCTCTTGTTGGAGAATTAATAACAATGAAAAATGCCCTAAGTATCCGGACAAGTGATTCACCAACCAAAAAACTATTTGAATTAAGAGATGTATTTATTAGCTGTCATTTACCACTTTCCCAATTAGAGCTCGAAGATTGTTTGAGTCACTGAATATAAATACACCGTTACCTTCAGTTGTAAAATTGCCTCCTTGGACTATGAATAAAAGGAAAATAAATTTAAAATATTTATCAAAATTTAAAATATTTATCAAAAAGTTACTCATAGACAACTTATAATAGAACATATAACCCGAAAAGGTCCACGTTACGCACTATACACAAATGGATCTAAATCACGATATGGAGTGGGATATGCTGAAGTATCCCAAGACAAAACCTATTAGTTCTCTACCTGATAATGCCTGAGTATTTACAGCTGAGTTATGTGCAATAACATGAGCCATAAAAATAATTAACGAAACCTCATTTAATAATTTTGTGATTTTTAGCTACTCTAGAAGCGCTACAGAAGCCATCCAACGTTACAATCCCAAAAATAATATTGTACAACAAATTAAGTTTTCACTCCATAAGTTGTTAGTGATGGAAAAAATATTGAAAGATGTTGGATTCCTACCCATATAGGGATAAAAAGAAACGAAGAGGCTGATAAAGCAGCTAAAGAACAGTCCACATGGCCCTCCTCCCGAATCTCAGAGTGCAAAATGTCGATAAGAGTCAAGCATGTAGTGTCTGAATGTTCAAGATATAACCAACAGTGATTATCAAATTTTGTAAGTAGATCAAGAGGGGAAATTTTGTCAGAGTCTTCTACATTTTCAGTAATTCCAATTTTAATATTCGTGAGGAACTGTGATTTAATTGATAAAATATAAAAAAAGTAAATAATGAAAATACTAAAACCCTTATTGCATTTGATGAATTTTAAAACAACAAAATTTACAAATGTTACTTAACTTATCGGTAAGCCCTATGAGAGCTGATAGTCAGCTCAGTGGTCTGGTTAAACTATTTTAATAATAATAATAATAATAATAATAATAATAATAATAATAATAATAATAATAATAATAATAATAATAATAATAATAATGAATGTTAATATTATTTTTTTTAGTGTGAGTGTATGCATGGAAACATGAGTAAATGTATTTACTGTGTGCATGTGTTCTAGTGTGAGAACATATGACTTTATGCGGTTTTAGATTTCATTTTCATTCATTTATCACCACACCGAATGACCTATTTGGTCCCAGTGTTTGGCCTCAGGCCTAGACCTGGTATTTCATGTAAATCCTTCAGGCCAGCCGTATAAGAGCTCATAATCAGCTCAGTGGTATGATTAAGCTATTTTAATAATAATAATAATAATAAACGATTTTGGTAATAATATTGTAAACTTTCGTGGCATTTACACACACACACATACTGCACTGTACATACAAATACACACACGCACACTCACACACACATTATATATATATATATATATATATATATATATATATATATATATATATATATATATATATATATATATATATATTAGTAACTATAATTTGAATCAGGGCTGTTACTGCAGTATAAAAATGTGACAAAAAGAAAGTCTATGTTTAATTCTTGCTCTGCTAATGTTTTGCTGGAAGTCCAGGCTAGACAAAAGTTAATAGAAACACATGTCGTTGGCGTTCATTTTCCAGAATGCCATCTTTCACGGTTGTCAAGACCAAGCCTGTGTTTACGCCCTGAATTCCGTATTTCCCTCATTACCATAAGGAAGTATGTAAGCATCTTGTTGAGTCCCTCTACTCGGAAATACAAGTATTAGAATGACGTCTGTAAATCGTTTTCTGTGATCTTAATGTTCTTACGGTATGAAACAATGGGGGGTTGACTCGGCGATATTTGCATAATGTGGGAGTTACAGACGCGGGGTTATTCGGGGAAAGAAAATGAACCTCGTCTTTTTGCGCTTTGTGGACAACGTGTTATCATTTCAACTTTGGCAGTATTCTGTGGAACGTGATAGGAAATATTGTGTGTAGAGGGGAGAGGAATATGTTATTGTTTTAATTTTAGAGTTAATTTTGTGTCAGTTTTATCAATCGTTGATACACGGTTGTGTCAGGGAGTAACTAGTAGATTTTGAAGCTTTTAATGAAACTGTTCGCAAGACTGACACAGTACAGTACATTAGATTCTGTATGCTGCTTCCAGATATCCGGCGAAGTTTTTTAATCATCTGCTTTGTTTAATTAAGCCAGAGATATTTATAACGGTCACAAGATAATATCAGAGCTTTCGGTTCAACTTTTTTTTTGCGCTTGGGCGTAGAAAAATTTTTTTCGATCTCTCTCTCTCTCTCTCTCTCTCTCTCTCTCTCTCTCTCTCTCTCTCTCTCTCTCTATATATATATATATATATATATATATATATATATATATATATATATATATATATATATATATTATATATATATATATATATATATATATATATATATATATATATACACACACACACTATTGACTCCATAACTTGGTTGAATGAGCATAACAAAGGATAAAAATTCAGTGTTTTACACTTCTTTATTGTATTTGGATAGTGTAAAAATTCATTAGATTCTCAACACGTCAGTTTATTGAGACCTAACAGGAGCGATTATGACTTGTCACGAATGCCAGCGCTTTCTTCCCAAAAGTGTGTTTTTTATAATGAGAGTAAAATTTGTTGGAAGAGATGTATGGGGCATCAGTGGCACTCAGTGTACCCACCGTGATAGTGCCCTAGTCGTTTGAGCACCTTCTGGTACACCGTTCCAGATATGACCATTTTAGGAGGAAATATAATTATGTTAGATGTTGAGCATATCTCCGAAATTTTAATGCCTGATGTCGGTGTAGATAACTTCATGGAATATTTACGAATGCTGGAACGTTTAAGCTAAGTGTAAACACACTGACTTCTTGTATTTATTCTCTGATACGGAAGTCTTTAAAAGCTCCCTGATGCTTGAGGGAAAGCTAAAATGAGACAGACAGACAGAGAGGCGCTGAGCAACCGAGACAGGTCCCAGCGCCTGGCCTAGTAGCCTCAACCTCAAAATCAAATCGGTTCAAATCAAATTCAGCACCCGACGAATTGTGCTTGAAAGGACAATTAAAAAGTTGCTGAAAGAATAACGAGATGGAAGATTCTTTAGCGGAGAATAAATTATGGTGTATGTAAGTTTGTGATAATCTGAAGTAGAATTTGGTGTGCCGGTGGCTTTGCTGCCTTAATTAAGCATCTACTTTTCTATATAAGGACATATCCAAGAAGAAGAATGTAACGCTTAAGGCTTCCCTTCAGTATGCAATAACGGATTCTGCATCGTAGTCCTCCTTTATTAAATTATATTTATAATTTTCCGCTGCGTGGAGTTGTATTGGTATTGATCAAATTTTAAATATTTTTGCCTTAAAACATCGATAATTTTGAAAGTAGGGCATCGAAAATTTGAAACACAGTCACATGTGACGAGAGAACAAATGTTTGTTAGGAGTTACTTTTAGGTTACAAATAAAATGTGGAGTAGTTTGCCTAGTGCAGTTGTGGAGTTTTCTCATCTCCAAATGTTTACGCGAGAAGGCAATTCATTCCCGTTTTCTGCTGACGTCTTCTGAATACAGGGTGTATCGACTTATTGTATTGTCCATCATATTTAATTGTTTATCCCTTTCTCCTGAAACTTGTCTCTATTTGCAGGTTTGATTCCCTTTGGAGCCCTTTTGGATTTATAGTCTGTTGATTGATTGGTTGATTGATTGATTGATTGATTATGAAATTTAGGTCTTGAAGACCAAGCGCCGGAACTCATCAGGATTATTCAGCGCCTATAGTCTGACCCTGTCCATAAAGGTTTTCAGTTGAAGATTTTAGAAAGAAAGGAAGAGGTCATTAAAACCTGGTTATCCACGTTTTCTTGTTTCATCCCATGAATAATTACCACTTCTGTTACGCATGTTTATTGCATGCAAGATTGTAAAGAGCGGAAGTGTTTAAATGAGTATGTGCGAAGTGACTGAGATTCCTAGAAACAGTCATCAATATTTACCTCAGTTTCAGTGCAAATTATTTTTCGTTGTCAGTGGACAGTTATTATCTCTCTCTCTCTCTCTCTCTCTCTCTCTCTCTCTCTCTCTCTCTCTCTCTCTCTCTCTCTCTCTCTGGTAATAAATTAGTATTGCACTAATTCATAAATTCCCCGTGTTCTTATTTGGAATTATAAGTTGCACCAGATGTGAAAAGGAATGATGATCATAGAAGAAGAAGTACAGAGAGGAAGAGGGTTGAGTTCCAGGTGTAAAAAAGATTGAATATGAGAGAGAAGTTTATGAAGAAATAAACAGAAGGTGTGAGAGAGAGAGAGAGAGAGGGAGAGAGAGAGAGAGAGAGAGAGAGAGAGAGAGACTGTGCCGTGTGAAAAGATTACTGGAAGGAAGATGGGGAAAAGGTGTGTGTGTGTGCGTGTGTGTGTTCAGGTTTGTAAATGAATGAAGACCCGAAATGGAGAGAGAAAATAAACGGAGAGAAGACGGAGAAATTATACCAGGAGTGAAAATGAGGCTAGGAGGCTTAAGCCTATGTGTGAAAAATTAATAAAGGCTATAGATAGTGTACGTAGGCCTATCGTGTGTGAGGAAGAAAGGGATAAAGAAGTTATTTATGACATAAGAGAGAGCGATAACAGATTGTACCAAGAGCGGAAAAGGATTGAAGAATAACTGAATAATAAGATCATATGCAAATCGGTTGCCATGAGAATTAAGATGTGATAAAGTGGGTGTGTGCTCGCTCCCTCAGACCCCAACCCCATTGTCACTGGAAGCAACCACGGACCAACTTCCGGCCGGGGAAGTCCCAAGACGGCGAGCAGAGCTGACACATTGTAATGAAATCTTATACCGAGACGGACAGACTCACCGCCTCCACTAGAGCAGCCATCGCTAGCTGTGACATCCCCTCCCCCTCAGCGGCGCTCTCTCTCTCTCTCTCTCTCTCTTCTCTCAAATAACCATCGGATCTTATCATTTTATATGTATTGTCCACATTTCCTTATTGTTTTGTCTTCTCTTTTTGTTCCTTTTCCGTAATGCTGTGTCCTTTTTCCTAACATGTCTTCGGCTAGGCGTCCTTTTATCTTCACCATCATTCTTTCGAGGAGGAAAGTGTGGCGGGGAAGGAGTGAGGAAGAGTTGGATTGACGGAGCTTCATGTGAGGAAAAGTTGGAAAGAAATGCTTTGTTTATACTCGACTTTGACGTTTTCGTATATATTAGTCGGTATATTGCTTCAAGTTCTCTTATTACAATGCAGTATTTAAACAACGTGGAAGATAATGTAGTATTCGGCTTTGTTTATATTTACTCTCAGTGTTCCCTTGCTCTTATTTTTTTCTCAAGTGTGTTTATTCAAGTGGGAATGTTTCATGACTCTTTCCAGTCCTACAAATTTCGTGTGACAGAAGGTTCAAGAAAGGAAAGAAAACAAATGCGTACAAAGCCGAGAGAATCTGATTATCAGTCAGTATTTGTGAATCTCACGTTCTCCTGCTGTAGGAGAATTCCCAAATTATCACGCTAGTAAATCAGCTAAAAATTATAAGCAGTACGCTTGAGGTATACGATTTAATACAGCCTGTGCAGAAGATTATGATATCTAATTGGTTGGGTCTGAGTGATTAATTTAATTTGTTTAATTTTAGACCACTAGATTTCGGGATAAATATTGTCACCATGCTTGTCTTGCTCAGTATATCCGGAATGCGAAATTTTCCGTTATCATGTAGTACTGTAATCTTAGAATGTAATCGGGAAAATGAAGTTTTGACTGTTAAAAAGGATGTTTTATTTTTTAAATTTCCATATTGTTTCAAAATATTAAATTTTCGTACGATCCGTGAGCATTTCTCGTATCATTGCCAAAGGAATTGTTAATAAATAGTTGGTGTCACTTTAATATAGTTAAGGAAACCTTTATAGAGCACATGGTTTTCTTTTCATTGTCAGTGGAACTGTAAAAGAACATATATTTATGAGCGTTTGGATAGTTGTCTTTCACCCATTTTGACAGGTGTACAGATATAAGTTACTTTTTTTATATGTGGAGGATCATTTTTCATTAGCTGTGCGATTTAAGGTTCAAGGTTAGGCTGCTTTTTCGGCGTGCATAATCGCACAGCAAATTTATTAGGACGCTTTCAGTAACCCTTTTTGTGGATAATGCTGATGAAATCATCGATGTGTGTAGCAGGAAATTTCAGAATCCGAACATAATAACTTGTTTAATTTTTTTTAGAATATTCTCTCCAATAGCCACACCTATCCAGTTGCAAATTGATCTTCACTGGCCACCGTTTTTTTATGAGGAATTTGCTGTCGTGTACCATAGTCTGCGATGTCGTTCCTTCAGATCACAATTTTTTTTTTATTTCCAACTGTCCCACTTTCCATGAACCAAGAAAATGGGGTAACCATTTCTGTAGAATATCCCCTCCGACATGGGACCACCTTGATGTGGTGAGCGGGCTCTTGAACCCCTGGAGTTTGTTCCTGGGTTCGAGTGCAAGAGTCCTGTGTATGAATACATACAAATTTGGAATAAGTATTGTGGAACTTTCCACCTTTGGTAAAATTTATTGGACTTGATAAACAGGAAAAGATTTCATAGCTGATATTGGGTTTATACGAGGCCACCGTGAGTACGAAGCTAAATAGTGAGAACTGTGGTAGGATCATCAAGTACCCGATAATGTTTGGACCTGAGAGATATTAGATTGATGGCTCAAGGGCGGATCTATTCTGCAGGGCTGGGCCATGGATTCCAGGGGGGTCTGGTTCTGGGGATAGGACTTGATTGTATTCTTGCAATACTCTCAGTCCCAACAAGCAGGTTTGGCTTACCACTTGGGTCACCGTAATCGTGTTGTGCCATCCCCTGTGGGGTAGGGTAGGAGACGGACATTTGTGAGTCAGCCCTCACTTGTGCTATTGGTGGAAGAATGAACTCCATGAAAGGCTGATGATATCTTTTTAAGGTTTGCAGGTTTAATCTTTCATTTTTCATTATTCGATCTTTATGACTACTAGAAATAAAGATTCGAGTGCCCCTGGGCCCTCTGATGATACTGTTTGGGCACAGATGACAACACCTGGAACCTCCTCTGACAACCTTTGTTTGGAAAAGGCTAGGAAACCTTCTAGTGTAATTACACTGGAACCCTAAAGTCCAGCACAGAGAAAAGGTAAATTGACGAGAAATGTATGTGAAATAGGACCAGGAATATTTGAAACCTCTTGTGATAATTATTTGACTTTTAATCTGGAAGATTCTAGTTGCGATATTTTTAATGTGTACAGAGACATTGTGAAGTGTTGTGGCCGAGAGCCTAAGATATTATCCGAAGGTTGAGGAATACTGACAGCTGAATCATCCTCAGCAAAAAAAGTGAAAAAGTAAAAGCATTATCGCATTCCAGTGGGGGTTAAAGTAGACTGTGCACTCCACGCTTTTTGGAATTACTCCAAAGGAGTGATATATGCACCTCAACTGATGACATACTTTGAGGAAAAGCTAGTAGAAGAATTAAAAGATCAAGGTGTGATAAGAACTGGAAGAACGAAGAAGAAAAATGGAGCCTTAGTTCCACTTCCCAATTTAATTATTACATTCAATTCTACTAATGGAATACGCTCTCTTGAACAGCAATGAATCTGCTCCTGGAGGTGACAATATTTGTTTTGAGATGATCTACCACTTAGCACCTTTGGAATAGTCATACTTATTACAGTTTTATAATCATTTATGGCTTTGAAATCTATTCCCTATCACCAAATCTGGAAAGGATCCCAGTAATGTAAATAATTACAGACCAGTTTCTTTAACAAGTTGCTTATGCAAATTGTTAGAGAAAATGGTAAATGCTCGACTAACAAAATAAAATTTTGACTCTCATTCAGTTCGGGTCACAATGCAACAGACCTACATTAGGTTTTCTCTCTAACTTAGAAGACTATATATGTAGAGGATTTGAGTGAAAAAAAATTACCATAGCTGTCTTTTTTGACATCGAAACGGCATATGATACTACATGAAGGTATGCTATATTAAAAACTTTATATAAAAACAGCACATGTGGACATTTACCTAGGTTTATCCAAACCTTTTTGACAGATCGCAGTTTTCAGGTGAGAGTTAATGAGGTTTTGTCCAGAACATTTTCACTTGGAAATGGTGTTCTACAAGGAAACATCCTTAGTGGCACACTTTACTTTAGCAATAAATGATGTTGGTATAATCTACATATTGGAAGTAAAAGTAACCTGGATATGGATGATTACCATATATTACTCAGCATCTCGAATAAAACATGCAGAATGAATCATTAATAAAAGCATAATGAAAATAGATGAATGAGCCTCAGCTGTAGGCTTTAAATTTTCCATAGATAAAACTCAAGCAATCATCTTTTATAGAAATAAAAAGTGGAAAAAATGCGAAGAAATAGATTTAAAAATCAGAAATCGTAGTATAACAATTGGCCAAACAGAAAATTTTTTGAATTAGTATTTGATACTCACTTGAACTGGAAAGCCCACATAACATACATGAAACCAAAAGTAGAAAAGCATTAAATCTAATTAAAAAACTATCGAACACTACTTGGCGAGCCGATAGACATACCCTTACTGTACTGTATAAAGTAATAGTGCTATTTTTCATTGATTATGGAAACGAAATATGTGGCTCAGCATTAGACGCAACGCTGCAAACATTAGACCAGTTCACAACGAAGTCCTTAGAATAATATGTTCAGGAGTATTTAGATCATCACCAAAGTCATGTTTACAAGTTGAATGTGGTGAACTACCTCTCTCTCTCCATAAAGAGCTAGTAACAATGAAGAGTGCTCTGAGAATTCAGACAAGTTATTCTCCATCAAAAAAATTATTTTAATTAAGAGATGTATTTTTATAAACAATCATCCACCTCCTTTCGCAATTAGAGCTAAAAGATTGTTTGAGTCACTGAATGTAAATATACATTTACCTTCAATAGTAATATTACCTCCAACTTGGACAATGAATGAAATGAGATTTTGTACACAAAGTATTTATCAAAAAAGTTATTCATGTACCCCAGAACACCATAGACAACATACAATAGAGCATATAGGCCGAAAAAGTCCACATTACGCAATATACACAGGTGGATCTATATATATGCATGGAGTGGGATATGCTGTAATATCCCAAGAAAAACCAACCAGCTCTCTTTACCTAATAATGCTTCAATATTCACAGCAGAACTGTGTACAACTGCATCAGCCATAAAAATAATTAAAGAAACATCATTCAATATTTTTATGATTTTTAGTGACTCGAGAAACACTATAGAAGCTATTCAGAGCTATAAACCAAAATATAATATTGTACACCAAATTAAGTTATTACTCCATGTGTTATATAATAACGGGAAAAATGTGGAAATATGTTGAATCCCTACCCTTATAGGGATCAAAGGAAATGACGAAGCTGATAAAGCAGCCAACGAGGCAACCCATATAACAAGATCAAATGTAAATATCCCTGTTAATGATTATATAACACACATAAAACTAGTTATCATAAATAAATGGCAATATATGGAATGAAGAACCTGAAAATAATAAATTAAAACAAATAAAACCTGGTGTTAGGAAATGGAATCCATCATATCAGAGAGAGAGAGAGAGAGAGAGAGAGAGAGAGAGAGAGAGACATGCGCAAATGAGAGCCTCGGTGGCTCAGTCGGTAGAGCAGCGGCCTAGGACTTCATAGAGGTCCGTGGCGCGGGTTCAAATCCGCAGCCGACTGGTCAGTGAAGGCGGACACTTTGCTATCCGTGTAGACACCCCAGGATTACGTATGTAAACAACGGATAGGTTTGCTGAAAAGCAAATGGGTGTTACAGACTAATACACACAAACAAAGCCACTCCAACATCTTCTGAAAACATAACAGACACCTCACACGTCTCGAACTGTCGACCTACCCGCCCAGTTCTCCTCGCTGCTTGGGAGAAAGGGAGCTGGGGATTGGCACGATGCACGTACACATCGTTACAGGGGTCTAAGCAATGTCAGGCAGGGCAGCCGATCGAGGCTACGGCCTACCCCAACGCCAAATCAAAGTCCTTCGTAAAGAAGGCATCGTGCTTACCCCATATAGAAAGTGGAAAAAAAAAGCACGTTAAAACGAAGAAGAGAGAGAGAGACATGCGCAAATAATTCTGACACGTCTCCAAATAGGCCATATTCGTCTAACTCATGGACACTTAATGAACAGTCCACGTGGCCTGGCTCCCGAGTGCACAGAGTGCATGGTAATAATAACGGTCACACATGTGTTGTGTGGGTACCCAAAATATGACGAGCAACAACTGTAAACTTTTCGAAATAAATCAATGGAGGAAATTTTGTCAGAATCTTCTGCATTTTCAGTTATTCTGATTTTTATGTTCAATGAGAAGGTGTAATTTAGTTGATGAAATATAAATATAAGTAAATGATGAAAATACGAAAAAGCTTAGGTCATTTGACGAATTTTAAAAACAACAAAGTTATCAAAATGTTACTTAACTTATTATGAATTTTATTTGGTTTTTATTTCTTTTTTTTTATTTATTATTATTTTGTATTTCTTATTGTATTTGTTTGTATGTATGAAAACATGTGTGTAAATGTATTTTATTGTGTGCATGTGTGAAAGCATGTGCCTTTGTGCAACTTTTATTTTAATTTTCATTCATTCATCATCACACCGAATGAGCTACTTGGTCCCAGAGCTTGGCATCTGGCCTAGACCTGGTATTTTATTCAAATCCTTCGGGCCAGCCCTGTGAGAGCTGAAGGTCAGCTCAGTGGTCTGGTTAAACTACTTTAATAATAATAATAATTTGCCCTTGACTGTGAGATATTTGATGGTCGAATGCCCCAGTCTTGGAAATTTTAGACAAAGGTTTCTCTCTTGGGGACGGGATGGAGAGGGACATTTTATACATTGAAAGGTCATCCACAAGAAAGTATAAGTTACTTGGGGGATTTGTTTTGATTGATTGATTTATAGATTTTAGGCATACATGCCAAGCACTGGGGCAACTAAGGCCATTCAGGGCTGAAACAGAAATTGACAGTAAAAGTTTGAAAGGTGTAACAGGAGGAAAACTTCGCAGTTGCACTATGACTCAATTATTAGGAGAGGGTGGACAGTAAGATGGAAGAAAGAGAATATGAACAGAGGTACAGTAAAAGGAAAGAAAGCAGTTGCAGCTAGGCCTAAAGGACGCTGAAAGACCCTTAAGTAATACCTACATTGCACCGCATGAGGTGCACTGATTTATTTTGGATAATGTAACATATGCCTTCTCAAGATGAAAGAACGCAATGATGTGATGCTGTTTGTTAGCTAAAGCTTCACATATTGAAGACTACATTCGAACCAACACATCAGTTGTCGAGGGCATACTTCAAAAACCATACTGAGCAGGTGACAAATATTCACCATACTTCAAGTACCACATCAAACGTGTATTCACCATTTTTTCATGATCTTACATAGAAATGATGTCAGTGCAAAATGTCTTTCTCTGCTTTCACAAATTGCAGCAGTTTTAAAATCTTCCATAGCTTAGGGAATATGTGTATTTCTTGGTGTATGTTTAGTCAAACGGTATGTTATGTCATCCCGTCCTGGAGCAGATTCACAACACTTACTCAAGGCTGATTCAAATTCCCTCGTAGAAAAAGGTACATTGTATTGTTCATTTCTTTATGTATTAAAATTAATTTCTACCTGTTTCATTACTCTTTTAAGCAGAATAGGGTCTTTCATCATTTTCCATTGCAATATTAGCAAAATAATTAGCAAACTCATTTGCTACTAACTAGGGATCTGCTACTTCACAACCACTGATCCTGATAACTGGAGGTTGACAAGGAGTAAATTTGCCTGATAGTTTTCCAACTCTCTTCCAAACTAGTTAGGGGTGTTGTGGAATTTATTGATATGAATATTGTCCTAGATTCCTTTCATGCCTTTTTAATTACCATGCGGAAATGAGCTCTTGCTTTTCGGAATTCATTGCGGTAATACTGACATTTTGTCTACGATATCTGGTGAAAGCTGACCTCACAGTTCTATGAGCTTCCTGGCACTTACGATTCGACCAGGGAACTGGTCGTCGGATAAATATGCCTCAAGTCCTAGGTATTAGGTGAAGACCAACTGAAAATATTACTGTATTGTAAAAATCAAGAGCATCATCTACAGAGGGAAAATTGTCACCAGAGACTTCTGTTGAGCTGTGCTCCTAGAATGCTGCCCAATAAGCCTTACCAATGTTCAGGTAACCTTGAAGATAGAGAACTTGAAGATACATTCATTACAACTGGAAAATGGTCTTTAGTAAATCTATCATTTATCACTCTCTAGTTGAAATCAATAAGGGAATCTTCACTGCATACAGATAAGTCGATTGCTGACAATGTGCCTGTTTGAACATGAAATGTGTAGACTCCCCTGTGTTTAGGATTCCCACATTTTCACTTCCTATGATGGAACACAGATCATTTCTTCTTTGACTAGCTATGATGTCACCCAAAAGACGGCTTCCACTATTCTTATCTTCCAGAATAACAAAGGGACATGGTAGCTGTTGGATAGAGGATTTAAATTTCATCAGTGAAGAAGAATTATAGTAGGTGGTAGATAGAAAGCATACTGTGTATTTTCTTTCCAAATGGATTTGCACACCTATCACTTGCAGTGTAGACTGGATACTAATAGGATTTTGAGGGGTATCATTATGAATGTATAAAACTGCACCCCCATGGCCTCCTATATTCCTATAATAAGGGGGACGATAGGATATATACTCTCGTAGGCTCGAACACGTGTTATTACCAATCATAGTCTCCTGCAAAGCTATACATACAGGAAGCACTCCTGATATGAGCAACCTAAGTTCTTCCCATTTACTTCTTAATCCCTTACAGTTCCACTTGAAAAAATGAATGAATTTCACTTAGATTTTGAGGCTATTAAACTGGAACCTTTTTTATGTGATTTTACTTTTCTGCCTCACTCCTACTTTTTTCCAGAGGAAGACTGGTTATTTATGGCTGGCTTCCATTTTAAGATCGATTATGGTGCTGCTTCCATGGGGGAGGAACCTGCCACAGATGGCACCGTATCCAAAGTATTGTGGGTGCTGGGCACTTTTGATGGTATCTTCATCAAGGAAATTTCAAAGCTGGCACTGCCTGAGGAAAGGTGGAGTAGAGGTGGAAGTGTCAGATACAATTGGTGCATCCTCTGATGCATCAGGACCCCAGTCAAAGCTGGTGCAGACTACTGGGAGGCAAGCATCATATACAGATACTGTAGTTCCAAAGAGGAAGGAGTGCCAGCTACAGCTGGTGCAGCCTCCGAAGAGGCAGACACACCAGTTTATAACTGGTAAAACATCCAGGGAGAAGGGAGTGCCAGACATATTTGGCCAAGGACACTGGGGACAGCCTCCAAAGAGGTAAGGGCACCAGAAATTACTGGCTCAGCCTCCGAAGAGGCAGGAATGCCAGAAATTACTGGTGCAGTTTCCAAAGAGGCACAAGTACAGGTCGCCACTGATCTCTTTACATTAGGAAATGAAGCACCTCTGGTAGCATTTACACTTCTTCAGTTAGCAGCAATACTGGAAAAGAAAATTCCTGGTCTGACATACTGGCTTAACATTTTTTGTTTAGCCTCTGTAAATATGATGTTTTCAGTTGCCCTTGATGTTTGTATTTCTTTTTCCATGATGTACACATCACAATTTTGTGAAGAGGAAGGACGATTATCTCCAAAATGTAAACAGTTTACTTCTTTATAGCATACACCATGCTCTGGTTAGCTACAATTAAGACATGTGGCAGGCTTGCCTTGATGGCTTCTGCCTCGAAGATCCTAACATGCGACTATTTTCTTGACAATAAAAACACCTCCTTAGTCTTGGGATATATTGCTTAACTTTGAAATATAACCATGCTGCTTTTATTACATTAGTTAAGCAGGTAGAATTAAATGTTATAATTTGAATTGCAAGTGGAACTAAGGCTCCATTGATCTTCTTCATTCTTTCAATTCTAATCACATCTTGATCTTTTAATTCTTCTACAAGTTTCTCTTCTGAGTACATTATAAGTTGGGGTGCAAATATCATTCACTTTGAGTGATTCCAAAAAGCATGTACTGAGCAGTCTATTTTAGCTCCCCCAAGATGAAATAATGCTTTAAATTTTTTATTTCTTTTTCTGAGGCCAATTCTACTATTAGTTTTCCTCAACCTTCAGATGATATCTAAGGCTCTTGGCCACAACACTTCACAATGTCTCTGTACACATTAAAAGTGTCACAGTAACAGTCTCCTATATTAAAGGTCAAATACTTATCATAAGAGGTGTCAAATGTACCTGGTCCTATGTCACATACATTTCTGGTGAATTTTCCTTTGCTGTCTGCTGGAGCGTAGGGTTCCAGTATAATTACCCTAAAAGGTTTCCTAGTCATATCTAAACACAGGTTGCCCAAGAAGGGTTCAGAGGTCATCATCTGTGCCAAACCAGTATCATCAAAGGTCCAGGGGTATGATTCTATTTTGCTACTCATCAAGATCAAAGTAAGGGAAAAATTAAATAAAGCTAAAAATCTTAAAAAGATATCATCAGCCTTTCATGGAGTTAATTCTTCTACCAATGGCACCAGTAAGAGCTGACTACCAAATGTCCACTCCCTACCCTACCCCACAGGGGATGACACCAACACAATTAGGGTGGGTCAAATGTAAGCCAAACCCACTTGTTGGGACTGAGAGTATTAAAAGAATACGATCATCCCCACCATAATCATATTATGGGCAAAACAGACAGAATGCTGAGTGTCCTATCCCCAGAACTAGACCAACCCTGGAATAAATGGCATATCTCTGCAGAACATTTCCACCCTTGAGGTATAAATATGATATCCCTCCAGTCCAAACATTATCAGGTAGTTGATGATCCTACCACAGTTTCTAACCCAAATCTATAATTAATAATATTTAGGACTCTTGGGCTTGAACCTGGGAACACATTCCAGGTGTTCAAGAGCCACATCACCAAATCAAGGTGGTTCAAAGTCAAAGGTGTACCCCACAGGGGCTCACACAACAAAATTAGTTTGGCTCTTACAGGCTGCTCTATGAGGAAGAGCCTGTGCTGACACAAAGCCAACTTAATCAAAAACAACAGGGTGACTCGATTGTAAGTCAAATCCACTTGACGGGACTGAGAGTATTACAAGAGCACAACCATGCCTACCCTAATTAAATTATGTTAAGAGCAAAATGAACAGAATTTAGAGAGTCCTATCCCCAGAACCAGACCACCACTGGTATCCATGGCCATGTTCTTCAGAATAGTTCTTCCCTTGAGGTAGCAAAGTGATATCCCTCAGGTCCAAACATTACCTGGTAGTTGATGATCCTACCACAGTTCCCACTACCAGCTTCAAGATATAAATCCCACTTCCAGCTATGATATCTTTTCCTATCTATTACGTAAAATTAATATTATCAAAAGTGGAGATTTACTCAAGACTTAATCCAAATTGAGTAACTAATATACACTGTATATATATGTATATATATATATATATATATATATATATATATATATATATATGCACACACACACATATATATATATATTTATATATGTATGTATGTATATATACAGTATATGTATAACTGAATCACGAAAATATGGAACGTGATGGATTTTTGCCATAGTGAAATGTTTTTGGTAAATCTTTTGTATATTTTTGTGTGTTCTTGTGTTTGCAATCTCTTAATTTTTCATATTTTATATAGTGGTGATTTAACATTTATTTATTAGCAATTTAAGTATTTCGTAATAACTTTACATTGTATACTTGATTTAATTTTCATTTACTTAGATTCTCTTTTCAAATCTTGAGTAATTCTAGATATTTTAAATTTTGCTTGATTGATTTAATTTCTTGATAAAGTAACCTTTGTAATTCAACTAAGGAGTTAATTAAATTTTGTGTTGTTTTCAAGTAATAGTAAATTTTTTCAGATTGTGAGTTCTAATTAATTAAACTTTTGTATTTCAAATTTTTAAAAAACAGTGATTCATTTTTCGACCAGCAGTGAATAGGATTAATTGTGTGCATGAGACAAAGTGATAAACATGTTTTGTTCCTTGAGTGTTGCTGAAGTGAATTAAGACCAGGGAAACAGTTAAAGTTGTTTGACGGAGTGATGCCCTTTTACTTTAGTATATTTCTCGTTTAATTGTGGATACCTCACACTTGTTTTGATAAACTTAGTCTAATTTTTCCCATTATTAATAAGCTTTTTAAGGGATCACTGTTGCCTTTAGAGGACTCAGTCTTAATTCTGTTGTTATGAGAGTTCAGGTATCTGGCTGAAGTGAGGTAAAATTTTGAATTCTGTGATTAGTTGTGTAATAAGCAGGTACTTGGAACACTTCGTGACAATATATATATATATATATATATATATATATATATATATATATATATATATATATATATATATATATATATATATATATACACATACATACATATATATATATATATATATATGTATGTATATATATATATATATATATATATATATATATATGTATGTATATATATATATGTATGTATGTATGTATAATATTAAATTATTTTCAGAACACTGTTGTTGGTGCGGTTCTCTTTCAGTTAAAGTTCAATGGAAACGAAGTGATGAGATTTACAAGCGTGAGGGTTACGTGCAATGGAGGATTGGGAGACAAATTGGATGAAGATGCCTGTGTGTGTGTGTGTGTTTTAACTAATTAGGGTGACGTCGCCACATTATTGGTCATAGAGCCCGAAAAACTAAGTTAGCAAAGGTAATTTTTCAGTACAAGAAAACGTCACAAAGAAAAACATTCATGCCTCTGAAACGCAAAAACTATAATCAAAATTATACAAACTGAGTTGAGCATTACGAATAAACAAATAACCCCTCCATACAAACAAAGGCGCAGCCTCCAAGAGCATCCAACGCCAATCTCACCCCATGTGCCTTCGAGTCCCGTGGGACGGGGCTGGAAAATCTGTTGCCAGCGCAAAGTTTATCGGAGCAATTTGTTTCCCTCAAGATAGACTATTACAAATGACTGCCTTGGGAGTTGTCGTCGTCGTTTCGCAGCCCGAGGAAAACAAGATATCATTGCCCTAACTCGTCGCTTCTTCACACTCAATTCTCTGCTGACGAAATGCTCTCCAAACGAGAGAAATTCTAGAAAAACCATTTGAGAGAAAATGAAAGAATCTGTTGTGTAATCTAAAATAAGTTATCGATTTTTTTTTTTTTAGTATTTTACATAGGTCATTTTCTTTACACTTGATTCTTATAATTTTTGCCAGCCTTTTGCTATTTCCTTTTTAATCCCTAACAGAATTTGTATCTTTGATGTATTTTTCACCTAACGATAATTATAGTTGTGCAATGACAGCAAAAGTCATCAAAGTTCAAGCACATAAACTGAGAAGCAAAATAGCAAATAATTACCAGTGATTCTAATAACAAAGCGACTTTTACCAAAACGTATCTCCTCGTTGGACGGGTCGGTATCACTCTCGGCTAGCACTCTGCTGGGCCCGCGTTCGATTCTTCGGCCGGCCAATGAAGAATTAGAGGAATTTATTTCTGGTGATAGAAATTCATTTCTCGGTATAATGTGGTTCGGATCCCACAATAAGCTGCAGGTCCCGTTGCTAAGTAACCAATTGGTTCTTAGCCACGTAAAATAAGTCTAATCCTTCGGGCCAGCCCTAGGAGAGCTGTTAATCAGCTCAGTGGTCTGGTTAAACTAAGGTATACTTTTACCAAAACGTGACAAACCATTACCTCAGTACCAAAAGAGTCAGAATTGAAAGCCGGCTGTCAGATGGATAAACGAAATTCGCGCCTTATGTTATAATCTGCATTTGTATACACCAGGCCTACTCTAGATTCTGGAGGCTAACTAAGCAATGATCTATAACAAGACCTTAAATGACAGCCTTTGGGTACAGACACTAACGACTAACTAATATCCAGCTTGTTAACAGAGCATTTCTCGACATTCGATGCACTTCACTCCACAGTTCTGAAAATTGATAGCTGAAAGAATGTTACCTACAAGGCTCCCATAAAGGATGGATTTTCCTTCATCAGCCTCTAACCCACAAGAGAGTACTTATCACCCAAAAAGACCATCACAGACTTAGAAAAAAAGGCCTTGAGTTTTCTTAGTTACCTAAAAACCTAAGACCTCTAAGATTGCCGTACTCTAATTGTAGAAAAAAAGGAATAAGCAGCACCCAGTCAAATTCTAAATGACCACAGAACCTCTAAAGGTGGTGTACTTAAACCCCTTCCCTTCTGTTATTCTAGTGGACCGGATTGCTTGATTGATTTATGAATGTTTTTGGTCTTATGACCTGACACTGGACCGTTAGGTTATTCAGGATCACATGGACTGGATTGCATTTAATCAAAAGGTTTCGATTAAAAATAAAAATAGAAAAAGCACTGGGATAACAAGACAATTCAACTCTTTTCGTTTAATTTTTAAATTCAATAATAAATAAAAATTTTATTCATAACTTTTGTTAATTTATTAAACAAAGTAACAAAATCCTACTTTCAGTGGAAGCAAACTCTTTCTTATAAGCTATATTCCCTTGCAATGTACCTTCAGTGCAATGAAATAGCCCTTCTTTCGTGTTTTGCACTGTAACATTTGTTCTGCAAATATGACTGCAGCATCCTCCTTCCCTCACTAGCCCATGAGGAAGATGCTGTTAAGTATGTATGGGAGATGATCATTCTATTCAAAATTTTTACTTACCCTCCGTTGTGTTTTATTTCTTTTTAAAGAGTAGTCTTACTAAACCACTAACTAAAAGAACTCTTCTGGGGCTGGCTCAAAGGATTAGTTAGTAAATTTATATGTAAATTTATTTGTATAAATTAGATTTTATTTAAAAGGTTGCAGTGCTGTAAAATTTTTAGAATTGCTCCTGGAGAAAATGTTTTTATCTCTGGCTAAAAATTTCTTTCACTGCGTAGTTTTTAAAATAAAAGTTTCTTGGGTATTCTTTTAAAGTACGCTTTATAGACACTTGCGGTTGGCATATATACGCAAATTGGTGGGGGATTGAATGGCGTGACATTAAAAAACTGTGTTAGATTACTATGTCCTATTCTTAGTCTTGTTAAGAGGAATTCTTGTATTCTGTTATTTCTTGAACATGATGCCATTCTCTGACCGTGTCTTTGATGGTTCTTAATTTGTTCGTTATAGGGCGTTTTACCAGTCACCTGCCATTTTTTTCCATTCCACTGAGTTAATTGCATTTAGCCTAGGGGGTCATCGACTGAGTTGCCAGAGCCAATTAATTTTTAATTTGGGATTGCCAAAAACGTTAAGCTTCCATATATTTTCTAATGTTATCTCAAAACATGGTCAAAATATAAGTGTTTTAATTTCAAATCTTGTTTATGAATTGTCTTTTATTTTTATGATGTATAATATCCGCAAACTTTTTTGTTTAGATTATAGTTGGCAAAAATTTTCGTGGGGTCTATACATAATGCAGATGGAACCCAGCATGATTTTATTTTTATTGAAAGATGGGTAATCTAGTTTCATCTTTTGCTGTAATATCCGCTTTTAGCATCTGAGATTCAATATTTTTATGGTTCTAAGGATGTTTTCAATATCAGGTAAACGATTTTAAACAAAACGATTTTATGGCTTCAACTGTGCTTTTTGAGTCACTATATATTGTAACACCATTCAACTTCTTCATGGATAGTGTCTTTATTGCATTTTTAAAAGCATATAATCCAGTTATATATACATATGCTTGTAATGACACATAATTTTGTATTTTAAAATTTCAAGATATTACTCAATAGCCAACCCCCTCATGCGCTTGGATCCATCTGTGTATATTTCATATTTTCCACAAAGTCTTCTCATGTGTTCGAGTACTTATTGTTTTATTACCATCTGATTGTGACTGCCTCTTTTCTACATCGTTACGTAGGCCGGTACAGACATCCACTTGACTGATCATCCAATGGGCTATATTATGTGATTTATAAGTTTTAATATCTAATAGGTTGTTGCTGTTCTAGAGTCTATTTGTTTTTACAGGTATAGGAGGTGGGTGTTTTATATGTTTAAATATGCCATGTTCATAAAATGTTTTTGCTGGTGACGATCCTGTTCTAAATTTAAAACCCCTTCGGTATGAAAAGGGTAGATCTCCAGCCTCTGTTATCACTGAATCTGTTGGAGATGCTTTGAAGGCTCCTTTTGCAGGGCGAAGGCCCAAATGATGGCCAGATTCTAGACTTTGTAAGACAGGCTCTTTATATAATTTCAATATGGCATGTCTCCAGCTTCCCAAGTGGTATGAGCTAGTTTTTAAAAGTAAATTACGTGTTTTGATACTTTTCCATTTTATGTAATTTATGTGTGCATTCCAATTTAGGATTGCTGTTTGATCTACAAACATCAATCCTAAAAATTTTGCTTCATCATAAAAATTTGTAATTTTGTCATTCATTATTAATTCTATATTCTGATCACTTATCAATCTTTTACCTTTATAAAACAGAAGAGCCTTTGTTTTTTCAGCAGTATTTAGTATTCTTCACATAAGTCTTAAATTGTGTAAAGTATAAACTGTTGCAAAATCATCGACACAAAAACTGCTGTTAACTCCTTGAGATAAAGTTTTAACAGTATCATTTATAGCTAAAGCAAATAATGTACCACTCAACACGCTTCCCTGTGGCACACCTTCGTCTAATCTGTAAGTTTTGGAAGTGTTTTTGACAATACATCATTAATTCTCACCATAAAATTGCGATCTATCAGAAAGTTTTGGAAAAACCTAGGTAAATGTCCACTGATGTTGGTTTTATGTAACTTTTTAATATTGCATACCTCCATGTAGCATCGTATGCCTTTTCAGTGTCAAAATGAAAAAACCTACAGTAATTTGTTTTTGTTCAAATCCTCTGTGTGTGGTCTTCTAAGTTAGAAGGAGAATCTACAGTAGATCTATTAGACTGTGATCCGAATTGAGTGGGAGTTCAAATTTTATTTTCTCAAATGTGCCATTTTCTCTAGTAATTTGCATAAACAACTTGTTAAAGAAATTGGTCTGTAATTATTTGCATCACTGGGATCTTTTCCATGTTTGGGGATAGGAATTATTATAGCTTTACACCACTTATCAGGAAATAAATTTTGAAGCCATAAATGATTATAAAACTGTAAAAGGTATGACTTTGCCAGAGGTGCTAAGTGGCAGATCATCTCAAAACAAATATTGTCACCTCCAGGACCAGATTTATTGTTGTTCAAGAGAGCATATTCCAACTCTTCCATATTCAATTTTCGTTAATAATATATATCTTCCATTGCTTCAAAATTTATTATTATTAATTCTGTATTATTTTTCGTTGTGCAGAAGTGTTCATCTAAATATTTATCACGACTTACATTTGTTAAGTTTTCCTATTATATATATATATATATATATATATATATATATATATATATATATATTTTATATATATATATTTTTTTATAAAGATAAAGTATCCTTTTTCCATCTTTTAATATGGCATGTCTAGGTGATTTAACATGGGTACTATTTATTTTTTATATGGGAGTATTATTAGAGAGATCTGGTACATATTTCCTCCATGAAATTATTCTTCCTTGAATTACTTCCTTTTTACATTTTGTAGATATTTTGCTGTACAGAGGTTTTAATGTATCAATTTCTAATAATAATATAGTCAGTTTTTGTAAATTTCCTTTTAATATCGGTAATGTTTTATTAATTTTGTTGAATTTCTTATTCAGATTATCTAATCGTCTCCCGATTGAGTGTTTTATTTTTATCAATTCTGTTAGCTTATCAGACCACCATGGAATTTTGTGGTTTGTTGGATGAGATTTTGATTTTGGTATTGTTTTATCAGCAGTTTGTTTAATGAAATCAACAAGAAATTTATTAGTTTCATTATGGTCTTTTAAATATTTGAATGGTGCGATATTCCTAGTGTGCTTTGTATATCGCTCCCAATTTGCTTTATAAATGTTATAGGAAGGAACATGTTTTGCAGGATTATTTTGTAATAAGGAAATTAATATGGGAAATGATCACTGGTGTACAAGTCATCAACTGTATTCCAATCTAATCTGTTCACTATACTTGATGCACATAGAATTAAGTCTACTGAGAGAAAGAGCCCATGTGTTTTTCAGTAATACATTTCTTCATCATTTATACATTTAAATACACGAATTCTTCCATTTTACTTCCTGCTCTATTTGGGTTTGTACAATTTTAGTCCCATATTGGGTTGTGTGCATAAAAATCACCTATTAATATAGGTTTTTTTGGCACTGTTGAGTAATACTTTGGCATTGTTGAATATTGTTTTTTATTCGTATTTTAAAACCTGATATTTACAAGTCAGTAATGTTCACAGGTACTATGTAATAAAATACCTTCTTATGTACATATATGGCTGCCTAAATTTCATCCTTCCTATCAAGATGTAGATGCTACTGCTGGAGTCACACATTGGCGATTCAAGGACTCGCACATCGTAAAGGCTGGTTTTGGCGATCATCGCCATCATTCGCGGGCCTGAGGCCACAAAAAAAAATTGTTAGCTGCTTAGACACCATGGCGTATTACGCAATTAACCATTGCGACAACATTGCACAGTTCGAGATGAACCTACGTATATATGTAATCATATGCGCATTTCGCAGATAATTTGGGCCACCCCCACGTTTGGTAGTTGCGACAGGATGGCGTAGTGCATAAAGGCATGTTGAATTGTGGTGATTTAATGGCGTTGTAGTTTTGTCATAGCGACATGCATAACAGCATCGTAAGTGTGTCGTGTAACATGGATGCCACCATACATAGAGTGCCTGTTGAACTCATCACCAATCATTCTTATTGCATTTGCAGATAATGTAATGATTACTGGTAAAATGTTATCATAAATCCTGTGTTATCAATTTCTGAAAAACCAGGTTTGAAATTATTCATTGCCGCTTTCTTCTTCCTGTAAATCTTAACTGTGTGGATTCTCACAGTTCCCAACTTGACATGGTCCACAAGCAGGTGTTCAAGGTAGTTCATAGCCTTTGCAACTGTAATGCATTTGATAGGCAGTTTTGCAATTACAGAGGATCATCTGAAGGAGGGTTTCTGGTGCAGCAGTTCTCTGGCTAATTACTGGCACAAACTGATTGTCCTCTGTTTTCCATCCCCAATCCACTACATTCATGTCACTTTCGTTTCCATTCCACACCATGATCTGATAACACATTCTAAAGCTATGATATTTTGTCGAGAACTTGGTGGGTGCGAGGCGTTCTGGGGTAACAAATGACTTGGTAGAGACATTTTTTTATTTTTATCAAAACATTGTAACACAAAGATGAAAGTGAATAATTACTCTTGCCAGTTACGAGCAGGAAAACTGCTGCACCAGAAAGCAGGTATGCTAATTGGGCTTCCAGATCCCCAAAATAAGGTGTTAAGCACCAGCATTAGTTATCTAGTTTGAGTAATGGAGAGTAACAGGCATTTTAAGGATTTAGGGGCTATTATAGACGCCATCTGGGAAATCAGACCTTTCGCCTGGTCAGATTGTGGTAGATTTTTTTATGTTATCAAGCACACCTGATACTACAATAACCAGTTGAGAAACCTTTTGCAGCAATGTTTTTGGGGTCAAACCTTATTTTCAGCCAACTAATAGCAGTATACATCAGTGTGGACGACCCACAAGCAGGGGAAGGGCTTGGTCAAGTAGGCATGCGCTGACCCTGAGCATACATAGCCATTTGGTGTCCTGTCATCTGGTAGACTTGCTCAGGTTGTGCGAACGATGGTGCAGGAGGGTGAGAAATAAAAGATCTGGTGGACGAATCTTGTTCCATTCCAAAAACGTCTATCTGGTGCTTGGGAACGAATCAAAACTGGCTTTCAGTCTCCCTTCTTTTGAGCTTTCTGCAGTTTCTGCACTAGAAAGCCCATCTCTGCCTGCTGGTATGGATAGAAGAAAGGGTCAATCTCGGCGCAATCTTTGGCAACCTTCTTCAGGTAAAGGTTCCTTTGGGTTTGATTCGATTTTCTCCAAAATTGTTTTTTTTGGCAGCCTCTGCGTTTTCAATCACTTAAAGAAAATGAGAAAAGAAAATGGGACATCTCATTAGTCATTATAGAATGCTGATTTATTATATTTAATTTCAGACAATGAAAACCAGAAGCAAATCATAGACACAATTTAAAAAATCTATACATTTTGATATGAAAAAAATTAATAAATATTAATCAGCATGTTTGTAAATTTAATGTTTTGTTTTAAGTTAAATGGAAAAATAATCAAATATTTACCTTTTCAAGGACGAAGCCTTCGCCTTGCTGACATTCGTACTCAAACTTCTTCTTCTGAGGCCTCTGTTCCTCGATGGCTGGGATGACCATCACCTTGTCTTCATCCCCATCAGCAGACACCACTACTTCGCCAGGTTCCTCAGAAGGGACAGAGGCAGTAGCAGCAGACTGTAGGGAAAGAAAAAGGAAAATGGATCATTAATTTTGGAAGCAGTATATATTACTCTGGTTGATCTGTGTATCATTAGTGAACCATGAAAACGTATATTATGAAATTAACTACTACTAAAAAACAAATTGTAACATGAAACCAATACAGGGCAGAGCAATTTTCTTACATACCTCTTTCAATCCAAGGGTCTTGGGCTTCTTCTGATGGACAGTGTGCTTCCCAAAGAATTTAAATTCTGAGAGAATCCACTTTTCCCTTTCTGCCAGGTCCCTCACTGCTGCCTGTCCGCTTTTCCTTTCATCAGTCGCCCATACCTGGTGCGAATTGACTTCAACCCGGTACTTTGCTGAGGTCCCGTCAATGGCAGGTCAAGGGACACCGCCTTCTCAGCAAGGAGCCCCATCTTCTTGGCCACTTCCTTGAAGTCAGTGAGCCCCTGTCATACAAAAAGGGGTGCTCCTGCAACCATTCTCCCAACATCCTTTCTTGGTCTGTCAAGAGGACACATGGACACTTTTCCTCCACTTCTGCAAACCTGACCCCTCGTTGCCCTTCTCTGCATCTGTCGTAGATGTCCTTGTCGTCGCCTTCAAGTAGGTACCATTCATCCTCGGACATGACCTCGGCCTCCTGCCCAAGTTCCGTGGTCAGCACGGGGTTCACTTCCTCTTCATGATCAGTTGGGACCACTGACATCGACGCAGACGAGCAGATTTCTTCGGCGGCTTGATGAAGGGCCTGCTGACTGAAATCACAGTCAAAAGAAGCAGAAGCAGAGGACAAAGAGCCCTGGCAGTGGACAGCTGCTGCAGAAGAGGAAGGGGACGTCTCATCCTGATGAGGGACATCCTTGTGGGGCAGTTGATCAAATCCAACAAAGGGCATGACGAGGGGAACAGCAGAGATCACCTTGAGGTCGCTCATGAAAGACTATAGACCTCCCATGCTGGCTGCCGCTCTTTATAGCTCGGCGACATGCGTGAGGCAGTATTGCCCCATCGCAACCCACGCGGCGCTCTAATCGTACCGCCACGTCACCATGGTGCCCTACGTAATGGATAACAATTGCGAGTTACGATATGCACAATCTAACTTTGACAAATGGCAACGCCATTGCGTCAGTGTTGCGTAGTGTGCAATGACATGACGACAAATGGCAGTTGACGTGGTCGGACCTCATATGTTTTAGAAATTAAAAAGATCCGCCATCACTTGGTGCACGGCACCAAACTTGGTGGCGCGGAAATGATTCGTGGTGATTGTTGGTGATTTGGTCGTAATTACATCGTAATGGCGTCGTAATTAGCAAATTTTCGGCCGTTACGCACTGCGTGTCCTTGAATCCCAATGTGTAACTCCAACATAATTGTTGACACTATGTTGCTGACATGTTTTAAACATAATATCATAGGGTCATATTCTTTTAGTAATCGTTGTGTTTGCTCATCGATGTAATCTGGTCTGTAGACATTTACGTTCCATTGTATAATATGCCTATTGAAGATATTATGTTAAGGCGGTCGAGTTTTACTTTCTTTTTTTAAGTACTATCATCTTGGATTTTTTCTAATAATTTACTCAGGACATTTATTTGTCTCTCTTTCTAATATATCAAGTGTCCAATGCACATGCAACCTTTTTCATGGTGTTCAAATCGGTGGTTTTCTTGTATATCATAAAATTTCTTATGTCTGTTAATCTATCTTTTGTTATGTTATTGTTATTACACAATTCAGCAAAACATTCATTACATCCACACGTGTTATCATGTGTATTTCTTTTTATTTGTTCTTGCTGTACCACTTATTGATGATGGAGTAATCTTTTCTCTCTTGACAGAATCATTCTTATCTATGGTATGGTTTTCTTCTACTTCTTCGGCATTTTGGATATCTGCTTCCACAGATTTAACTATTATTTACGGAGATACAGGTTTATTCTTAGCTTATTTTGTTTTGTGTTCTTTCTTTATTTCCTTTGTCTTTGATTTAAGATATTTCTCTAATAACAGTTGGTTTCTACGTTTTGAGTGGTGTTCTCTCCAAAGGTCTCTTTTCATCTTTAATTTCCAGTCCATCACAACCTTAATCTGCTACTTGAGCTATTTGCACTAATATTTCAAATGAATTTGTGAAAAAATATTTTCCATATCATTTCCAACTCTTTCTTGATTCTTTCCCTCTTTAGTATTTTTTCTGTAAAGTATTTATTTCATCTTGAGGTTTATTTTTCTGAGTTTTGCTACTTCTATTGTTTGTGTTTTTGTTACATTATTGGCTCTTGTTATTGAAGAATATGTAAGTTTTTTAGAAGGGTCTTAAATTCCTCTCACTTTCAGTTCTAATTTGGCCTCTTTTATAGACATCCTTGTTCTTTCTTGTAATATTTTCAATTCTGTATTGTACATATAATACATGCATTCTTTATTCTTGCCCACAGTTTATACACTTCGATTCACTGCTCTTCCATCGTGTGCCCTCTTCATCAGATCCACAATACGCTAATACAGGTTCATTTCGACAATTTTTCTACGTATACCCATATTTACTACAATTTTGACACTTTAGTGGTTTTGGGACATATGGTGTTAATTCCCTATCTGGCCAAAAATTTTATTTTTTGAGGGAGATCTTGACCTTCAAATGTTATTTTTGCAGTTTTTAATATTGTTCTGTTCACTCAGTACAACATATATATACTTCACAATCCTGGTACCTTGGGATGTCTCTTTTTAAGAGTCGAATTGTTTATTATCATTTTCGGGAATTATAATGTTACCCTGAATGGTGTTCACAGTATAAAGTTTTTTTTTATTTCTACATTTGTATTATTATTATTATTATTTTTTTTTTTTTGCAGACAAATAGTTTTCAGACTGACTTTTCTTTTTTTATCTAATCTTAGTGCTGAAATTTTTTGGTCAGTTTCCAAGGTAAGAAACCTTAACCAACTTCCACTCCCAAAGAGGGAGTCGAAGTGAGTCAAGGTTGGGTCAAAACGATATTTATATTTACTTTTGGGGGTGATGTATTATATGGTATTGAAGTTTAAATGACACCTTGACTTTGATAAACTGAGATTTCCTGGGGATAATCCATTGCCATGCCAGAAGTTATAGCGGGGTTTGAATTGGTCGTCATACAACGAATAATATAAATTTTGTCTAGGATGAGGTCCCTCACGACAGGGAGGCCAACAAAGAGAGGAGCCTGAATCGAAAGTCCTTTCCTATCACACGGTTTCAGTATTGAATAGCAAACATTCTATTACAAAGCCAAGCAACTTTATCAAGCCACTGAGAAGGGTGACAAGGTTATTACTGCCATCCCAAAATTCTCTGAAAAAAAAAAACCTTCTTAGGCCCTTAAACCTGGGGCACTTGACCAGCAAGTGTCATAAAGCCAATTAAGCAATATCATTGTGTGGCTGGTGTTGACTAATCATCAGAAATCCACGGGTCCACCGTGTGTCCAGCCCTAAGACCAGCATCTCCTTAAGACACGAGGCGAACTTTCTAATCTCCTTGGCATATTATCTCTAATCTTGGCATGTTATTGTAGGAATTTTCTAATATCCTCATATTATTGTAGAACTTTCTAATCTCCTTGCCATATTATTGTAGGAAGGCATATTATTGTAGGCATTTCATATTATTGTAGGAACTTTCTAACGTCCTTGGCATATTATTGTAGGAACTTTCTAATCTCCTTGCCATATTATTGTAGGAACTTTCTAACATATTATTGTAGGAAATCTCCTTGGCATATTATTCCCAATAGGAACTTTCTACTTTCTATTCTCCTTGGCATATTATTGTAGGAACTTTCTAATCTCTAATAGGAACTTTCTAATCTTGGCATATTATTGTAGGAACTTTCTAATCTCCTTGGCATATTATTGTAGGAACTTTCTAATCTCCTTGGCATATTATTGTAGGCATTTCCCAATATCCTTGGCATATTATTGTAGGAACTTTTTCCTTGGCATAATAATCTCCTTGGCATATTATTGTAGGAACTTTCTAATCTTCCTTGGCATATTATTGTAGGAACTTTCATATTATTTCTAATTGTAGGAACTTTCTAATCTCCTTGGCATATTATTGTAGGAACTTTCTAATCTCCTTGGCATATTATTGTAGGAACTTTCTAATCTCCTTGGCATATTATTGTAGGCATTTCCCAATATCCTTGGCATATTATTGTAGGAACTTTCTATTCTCCTTGGCATATTATTGTAGGAACTTTCTAATCTCCTTGGCATATTATTGTAGGAACTTTCTAATCTCCTTGCCATATTATTGTAGGAACTTTCTAATCTCCTTGGCATATTATTGTAGAAACTTTCTAATCTCCTTGGCATATTATTGTAGGAACTAATCTCCTTCATATTATTGTAATTTCCAATATCCTTGGCATATTATTGTAGGAACTTTCTAATCTCCTTGGCATATTATTGTAGGAACTTTCTAATCTCCTTGCCATATTATTGTAGGAACTTTCTAATCTCCTTGGCATATTATTGTAGGAACTTTCTAATCTCCTTGGCATATTATTGTAGGCATTTCCCAATATATTATTGTAGGAACTTTCTAATCTCCTTGGCATATTATTGTAGGAACTTTCTAATCTCCTTGGCATATTATTGTAGGAATTATTGTAGGAACTTTCTAATCTCCTTGGCATATTATTGTAGGAACTTTCTAATCTCCTTGGCATATTATAGGCATTTCCCAATATCCTTGGCATATTATTGTAGGAACTTTCTAATTCCTTGCCATATTATTGTAGAAACTTTCTAATCTCCTTGCCATATTATTGTAGAAACTTTCTAATCTCCTTGCCATATTATTGGTAATCTCCTTGCCATATTATATTAACTCCTTGGCATTATTGTAGAAACTTTCTAACTTGCCATATTATTGTAGAAACTTTAATCTCCTTGCCATATTATTGTAGAAACTTTCTAATCTCCTTGCCATATTATTGTAGAAACTTTATTAATTAGAAACTTCCTTGCCATATTATTGTAGAAACTTTCTAATCTCCTTGCCATATTATTGTAGAAACTTTCTAATTATTGTAGAGAAACTTTTGCCATATTATTGTAGAAACTTTCTAATTTTCCTTGCCATATTATTGTGTAATCTCCTTGCCATATTATTGTAGAAACTTTCTAATCTCCTTGCCATATTATTGTAGAACTTTCTAATCTCCTTGGCATATTATTGTAGGGAACTTTCTAGGAACTTTCTAATCTCCTTGGCATATTATTGTAGGAACTTTCTAATCTCCTTGGCATATTATTGTAGGAACTTTCTAATCTCCTTGGCATATTATTGTAGGAACTTTCTAATCTCCTTGCCATATTATTGTAGAAACTTTCTAATCTCCTTGCCATATTATTGTAGAAACTTTCTAATCTCCTTGCCATATTATTGTAGAAACTTTCTAATCTCCTTGGCATATTATTGTAGAAACTTTCTAATCTCCTTGCCATATTATTGTAGAAACTTTCTAATCTCCTTGCCATATTATTGTAGAAACTTTCTAATCTCCTTGCCATATTATTGTAGAAACTTTCATAGAAATTATTCCTTGCCATATTATTGCAGAACTAATCTCAAAACTTTCTAATCTTGGCATATTATTGTAATCTCCCTTGGAACTTTCTAATCTCCTTTGGCAGAAACTTTTATTGCCATATTATTGTAGAAACTTTCTAATCTCCTCCATATTATTGTGAAACTTTCTAATATTATTGTAGGCACTTTCTTTCCCAATATCCTTGGCATATTATTGTAGGAACTTTCTATTCTCCTTGGCATATTATTGTAGGAACTTTCTAATCTCCTTGGCATCAAATGGCATATTATTGTAGGAACTTTCTAATCTCCTTGCATATTATTGTAGGAACTTTCTAATCTCCTTGGCATATTATTGTAGAAACTTTCTAATCTCTCCTAGAAACTTTCTAATCTCCTTGCCATATTATTGTAGAAACTTTCTAATCTCCTTGCCATATTATTGTAGAAACATTTCCAACGTCCTTGCCATATTATTGTAGAAACTTTCTAATCTCCTTGCATATTATTGTAGAAACTTTCTAATCTCCTTCATATTATTGTCCTTGCCATATTATTGTAGGAACTTTCTAATCTCCTTGGCATATTATTGTAGAAACTTTCTAATCCATATTATTCCTTCCTTGCCATATTATTGTAGAAATGCCATATTGTAGAAAAACTTTCTAATCTCCTTGGCATATTATTGTAGAAACTTTCTAATCTCCTAGGCATATTACTGTAGGCATTTCCCAACGTCCTTGGCATATTATTGTAGGAACTTTCTAATCTCCTTGCCATATTATTGTAGGAACTTCCTAATCTCCTTAATTATTGTAGAAACTTTTAATTTATTGGAAACTTTCTAATAGGAACTTTCTAATCTCCTTGGCATATTGTAGAAACTTTCTAATCTCCTTGGAAACTTTCTAATCTCCTTTTATTGTAGAAATATATTATTGTAGAAACTTTCTAATCTCCTTGCCCATATTATTGTAGGCATTTCTAACGTCCTTGGCATACTTTTATTGTATTGTAGAAACTTTCTAATCTCCTTGCCATATTATTGTAGAAACTTTCTAATCTTTCATATTATTGTAGAAAAACTCCTTGGCATATTATTGTAGGAACTTTCTAATCTCCCTTGGCATATTATTGTAGAAACTTTCTAATCTCTAATCTCCTTATTGTAGAAACTTTGGCATATTATTGTAGGCATTTCCCAACGTCCTTGGCATATTATTGTAGGAACTTTCTAATCTCCTTGGCATATTATTGTAGGAACTTTCTAATCTCCTTGCCATATTATTGTAGGAACTTTCTAATCTCCTTGCCATATTATTGTAGAAACTTTCTAATCTCCTAGGCATATTACTGTAGGCATTTCCCAACGTCCTTGGCATATTATTGTAGGTACTTTCAAAACTCCTTGGCATATTATTGTAGGAACTTTCTTATCTCCTTGGCATATTATTGTAGGAACTTTCTAATCTCCTTGGCATATTATTGTAGGCATTTCCGAATATCCTTGGCATATTATTGTAGGATATTATATTATTGTAGGAACTTTCAAAGCTTTCTAATCTTGGCATATTATTGCATTTGACTCATAAGAAAGATGAGCATATTATTGTTGACTCATAAGAAAGATGAGCTAGTAATTTTCATCCTTCTCTGAAAACTACCAAAAATGACCTAGTAATATTCATCTTTTTCTGAAAGCTACCAACTATAATCTTATGATATTTTCCAGATCTCCTCCACTTTTATCTTGAATGCTTGACAAAAAGTCTAAGTAAACACCGAGTAAATTTTTTATAGCATTTGATGCAATATTTTTTACCAAGCTATCTACCATTTCATTGTATGTTTTACCTGGTTTGGACAGACCCGCCATAAGTTAATATCTAATCCAAGAGAATCAACTTAAAATATCCATTCTAAGATTTCTGAGACGACTGCGACTGGATGCTTGGCATTAAACCTTGCCAGAGATTGCAGTACAACAGTAAAGTAAGAATTCAAGCAAAATAAACTCAAACTCAAACACATCTAAAAAAAATAAAGAATGTTTCACAGGAAAATTTCATCATAAATTTTCTGTAAATTTATCAGCTAGATAACTCAATAATATAATAATAAAAAACATTCACGTCTCTTTACAGTATTTATGAACTACTTCTTTCCCACATTTAAATAAGCATTTTTCTTGTTGTGAAACTTTTGTTATCTATGATCCCTCTTGTAATTGTGTTTCTTACAACCAGTAAACCAACAGCCATATGATTATAGAAACCTTGTTTATAGATGCTTAGCATCTATAAGTAATAATTATGATATCAGGATTAATCACTCCGCTTACAAGAACAAATTTGGAGCTTTTTTGTGTGTGTGTGATAAAATCTGAGCTCGAACTTCCTGCACTGGAGACTCCTCAGGAATCACCATATTGGTAGTATGGTTTAGTGTTCCCCGCTTCAATATATCCTTTCTGGACGCAAAACTGCTTCCGATGGAAACCTCACCAAAGATGCAAATACTTGGCATCACTCAGGACACGGCTGGGAAAAGGAAGGGAGAAGGAAGAGAAGAGGGAGGGATAATGAGTAGTCGTAAAAACACTTAATCCACACACTCCTCTAAATCCACACAGCTCTTTCCATTTAACCTCCTGCCTTCTGTCATAATTTCTCAATCAAAATCCTGCCGACCTCTACACCTTCCCAGGTATTAAATAATGGTATGCCCCTACGACTCGTGCTGTCTTTCTAATACCTTTACTCTTGTGCAGAAAAGTTGCTTATAGTATTCATCCCAAGGCATTATTCAGGACTTTTCTTTTATTCAAACAAACCTCAAACACTATAGTGAACCCCAGTATATAGAATCTCATCAACTCGGCCTCCTAATTTCTCTCAACAGTCTCTTTCACGAGCATTCTCAAACTTCAACTAACCACCCGTACTCTTGGGTTATTCAGTGCAGTATCTCTTCCATTCTCGACATTTAAAAGTTTCAAAATATTTTTCCGATAATACGCATACACACATTATATATATATATATATATATATATATATATATATATATATATATATATATATATATATATATATATATATATACATATATACATACATACATACACTGTAAATACATATAGGGTACAGCAGGGTAGAAGGTCACCTCAAATTTCTAGCTTATTACTAAACAATATGCCTCAAGTAGCTGATCCAGGCATCAGTGCAGTCTGTCTCGACCATTTATGTACTTTTATCAGTGGAAAAGAAAGGGAAAGCCATTAGCAAATAATTTTCTCCTTTGACCTCCTTTCTTGTAAATGTACTGTTACATCAGTATCATCTCATACATAAATTTTGTGTACAAAAGCAATATTGCTGCTAAAAATTGTGGCTATGATCGGTTAAGTATGTCTTTTATTTGAGTTAAGGCGTGAAAATGTTCTTGTGTGAGAGTGATGATTGGCTTACTTAAACAAAGGATGAAGGGGTAACAAGCTTACCTAACAAATTGTGGTGCAAGAAGCCTGCTGGGAGGCTCTTTACCCCTTCTTTATGATTTTTAGCTTTTTCTTTTTATCTTTACTATTTATGGGTTTGAGCCGTTTCTTACTAGCTATTTGTTACATCAGTTGTTTTTTATCAAACCAATTCTTACTACCCAAAACATTTTTTAATCTGACGTTTCTAATGTTAGATGTCACTTGATTTTCAAAGAAAAACACCTCGCGCATCCTATGGGGCCAATATTTTACATGGTGCTTTTTAAGTGCGTCAACATGATACATTTCTCAAAGAAGTATCAAGAACTTATGACACTTCGTGCAAAATCCTATGATGTTATTGAGACGTTATAAAGTTAGGACTACTTCTGTCCCATTGCTTGGCCGCTTCGAACTGCTGGTGAGACATATCCAAAGAATTAAAAAAAAGTGCGATCCAAAGGCAACTCCAGTTCACAAGTTTGGAATATGGATGAGAAAGGCATAATAAATGACAGAAACCAGTTAATGGGAACTGAAGGAGTAAAACAAACTGCATGTATAACAAATATCAAACAGCCGGACATTAAATTTTGTTCATTGAGAAATGAATGCAGTTGAGTGTTCCCCAGTGTTCATATTTGCCTTTAAATGGGTGACTCCACCCAAAAACCGATGAAGACTGAGTATGCAATTTATGAATACGCCAAAAGTATACCAAACATCTGTTTTTAAAAGTCTTAAATGTACTAATCGAAGGATTATTTCCTACCGGTTTATGTACAAAACAATAATACTGCATAATCTATTGAAAAACAAATGTATAACTGTATATACATGACATATCGATGCAACACAAAATTTTAAATGTGGGGGTAAAGAGCCCTCCCTGTTAGGCTCTTGCCGCACGGATCATAAAATTCTGAGTTCCCACATTTGTAACTGGAATTGGAGCACAATTAGAGCTAGCAGCATTAGTTCATTCCCCCTTTGCTAGTCGCCCTACTATATCCATGACCCCATTCGGTTTTTATAGATAATCTACAATTCAACAAAATAAAAACCTTAGCTGCTGTAATAGCAATGTTAAGGGTAAGACAGCCCTCTTTAGAAGGGGCTTGAGGCTCAACTGTCCCCTGCTATAAGTACAGTGTGCATCATATCAACATCATATATATATATATATATATATATATATATATATATATATATATATATATATATATATATATATATGTGTATGTGTGTGTGTGTGTGTGTGTGTGTGTGTGTGTATAGATAAATATACCTGTAAATTAATTACATAGACACCCACAAAATAATGAGTGTGTGTGCGTGTGTGTATGTGACTTTGCTTGCTTACATTGAACGAACATGAAACCTGTTAAATCACCCTGGACGCCCCCCACCCCCTTGCAGACATCGGAGACCCATAGTTCTGACCGAAAAATCGAAGGGGAGAGAGAGAGAGAGAGCGCGCGCAATTTTTGGCCATCTCAGCAAATATGGAGTAAGGTGGGGTGGGTGGGGAGGTGAGGGTAAAAGACGATAAAGACCAGCAATCTCTCCCGGTCTCTTTTAATCCAAAAGGGAGGCCGAGTCGGGCCAAGGAGTCGGAATAAAGGATGATAAAGAAAGATAAAGAGAGAGGAAGAGTAGTGTAACGATAGGTTGCCAGACACCGCCGTCGCTGGCCACATACATATCGAATTATGGCGGCTAACGGAGAATATGTCATGAATTGCAGATCAGCGGGGGAAGCCATGGATCATTTAGGCAACGATTTGGCTCAGTTTATTGTCGATTTATTCATGAGCGACCAAGGAGGATGGAAGGAGGGTGAACGAGAGGAGGAAGAAGGAGATGAGGATAGGAGGGAAGAAGGAAAGAGAGGGGGAAGATGGGTGGACATAAGGGAGAACGAAGATATTAGGGGATGCAGTGAGAGACGACTAAGAAAGATGAGAGAATGGTGGGAGGTGAGCAGGAAAGAGGGGAGAAATAGGGACAGATGATATTAAAAAGGACTGGTATTGAATTAGAATGGAGAAAGAGGGTAAGAGGAAGATGAAAGCAGTGAGGAGAGGGAGAGAGAGAGAGAGAGAGACGTTGTCGCTTAGTAAGAAAGTGGGAAGAAGACATGACATGGAGTACGGAAACAACCTGGAGTTAAAGAAGAAGAGGTACACAGAAGAAAGAGGGAAAACGGAATGAGGGTGAGACAGAAAAGACGGAAGGAAAACCGGAAAATGAAGGACAATCACCGAGGTGGATTCTAAGAAAATAAACTGATGGAACAGCGTTGGATGAAGAACCTGTTTTAAGAAAAACCAAAAAAGAGATGTGAAAACTATGGACACAAGACACACGAAATATCGACAGGTTCCTTTAAAAATATAACAAAATACAGTAAGACAACCACGTTACATGTTATAACAATCTTCATGTTCATTTGATACGATGAGTATTAGCGTGTGACATGTCACGGCTCATTAATTACTGAAATGAATTTCAGAATTTACTTAATATTAAACGACAACCAACAATTCAACAGCATTTGTTGATGCAGTACTAACAGAAGCACTTGCCTAACCAGCAATAAAAAAAAAAAAAAAAGGTTCTTCTCACGACCCAGGATCCATCTTCCTATGGGTCGATGGTCTTGCTTTCGGAAATATCGATCCTGGCTTCAATCTTGTCTTTCCTCAAAATACTACAATGCCTTCTCACCTTTTCCTGTGCACATCTGTCTTTTTTTTTTCCTCAAAGAGGTTTTTCCGTCATGTTTTGTTACGTGTTCCATGTGGTTGGACAGTATTAATTCTTTTCTCTATTTGCTGAAATTTCCTTTAGTCCTCAACGTTATTTATGTTTGATACTTATTTTCTTATCAATTACGGTAGAGTTAAGAAAGAAAACTTTTTAATTTACATGAGGTTTAGTGAATAGCCAGTTGATTAATTGTCTACTATAGTCATCAATAACTGCTGTTTTACTGAGATTTTAATTCTATGTTACCCAAAATGCTCAACTTGTGAATTTCTGTGGTAGGTAGGCTAAACTGCAAGTTCCAAGAAAATGAGAAAAATACGGTTTCATGTCTACTGTATGATTGAATAATTATTATTCAGCCCAACTGACACCTATAATGCTCTACAGTTCCTCGTTGGACTGGTGGGTTCCGTTCTCAGCTAGCACTCTGCTGGCCGCGAGTTTCGAATCTCCGAGCGGCCAATGAAGAATAAGAGGAATTTATTCCTGGTGATAGAAATTCATTTCTCGTTGTAGGACCCGTTGCTAGGTAACCAATTGGTTCTTAGCCACGTAAAATAAGTCTAACCCTTCGGGCCAGCCCTAGGAGAGCTGTTAATCAGCTCAGTGGTCTGGTTAAACTAAGGTATACATAACTTCTGAACAGGACAAAGCCAAATAATAACTACCTGCATTCATACGCTACTGTATATATAAGTACCAACCAACCGAGAACTGCTACCGTCCAGTTTTTGTTTCTAGCCCAGTAATGTTCTCCATCCAAAGTGTCATGTAAATGGCTTTTTCTCTGCAACCTACGTCTGCGTTGCATTTCATTTCTCCCATTGGATAACTCATTCTCATTTCAGAGTTGCTATTCCTATGATTCTACCTCCACCAACGAGCAAACCGTGAAATCTTTTTCTTTATTTATAACGCATCCCATCTGGAAATTTTATTTCCCTTTTAAAGACTCCATATCAACAACACTATAATCACATAGCAATTTTGGCAGCGGAAGTATGTTCTTGGTTGTAAACTGATTAAAATAAAAAAGTTAAAATACATTTAAAACAGTTCCGGATTGTAAGAGAACTCTCACAGGTAGAGAGTATTTTTCGGTCTCATGTTCAAGTTTTTCAGGTAAATCCAAAAATAAAACAAGCTTAGATCTATAGTGTGTTCTGTTAGCAACAATATTGCGAATTTCTTGAAGGAAAATTGAGTCTTAGCAATCATATATATGAAGTCTAATAGATTATAAAAACAAATCAGTTAAGAAGGCAATGATTGGTTTATGTCTATTAAAACTGGCGTCAAAACACCTAGGTTACTGACGCAGTAATAAAATAAATAAGTAACTAAAAATAAATAAGTTTAAAAAGAATTCCATATAAAAAGTATCTAAAACTATATATGTAGATAATCACATCTGTAGTTCTTCACTGGAGGGTGGGTAGAGTTCTCGACTAGCACGCTGTTGGCCCAGCGTTCGATTCTCCGACAAATGAAGAATTAGAGGACTTTACTTCTGGTGATAGAAATTCATTCCTCGTCATAATGTGGTTCGGATTCAACAATAAGCTGTAGGTCCCGTTTCTAGGTGACCAACTGGTTCTTAGCCACATAAAATAAATCTAATCGTTCGTGCCAGCCCTAGAGAGCTGTTAATCAGCTCACTGGTCTGGTTAAACTAAGATATACTTAAATCATATCTGTTCGAATACACTGTCAATATATTCACATACTTAATATGTGTACAATATAAATTTTGTTGAGGGGGCGAGCCTCCCTCACAAAGATATATAACCGCTCTACAGTATAATATAATCTTCACCTAGAATTGTAGCGCAGATCAAATGTCCTTCTCTGTCCAGTCCCCAAGAGAGGAACCTCGGCCTAAGATTCCCAAGACGGGCCATTCGACCAGCAACGTCTCACAATGGGCATCAAGAACCCATGAGAGAGTCTTGTATGTCCATAATAATATTTAAATAATTTAACCAGGACACTTAGCTGACTATCAGCTCTCATAGGGTTGGCCCGAAGGATTAGGATGAAATACCAGGTGTAGGTCATAGGCCAAGAACTGGGACTTAATAGGTCATTTTGCTGGTGATGAATGAATGAAAATGAAATTTAAAAGATAAAAACTGTACAAGGCATACTGTATGCTTTTACAATGGAATACATGCACACCTTAAATACATTTGCTCAGGTTTCATTACATAAAAAATTAAAATTCAGAATAAGTTAAGTAACATTTTTAAATCTCTATTTTTCTAAGTCATTAAACGCCCTATGGGTTTCTGTATTTTCATTATTTATTATTTGTTTCTAAATTTTGTCTATTAAATTACAGTTCTTCATGAAATTGTTGAAGATTCTGACAAAATTTCGGTCATCGATTTATTTCCAGAACTAGATAATCGCTGTTGGTTATATTTTGGACATTCACACAATACATGTTTGACTGTCATCGACACTTTGCACTCAGTATTTGGGAGGAGGGCCATGTGGACTGTTTATAAGTGTCCATGTGTCAAACGAGTATGGCCTAATCGAAGACGCGTCAGAATTACTTGTGTGTCTCTCTCCGATATGATGAACTCCATTTTCCAACGCAGGATTTTATCTGTTTCAATTTATCATTTATAGGTTCCTCATTCCATATATTTTGCCATTTATTTACAATCATTATTTTTATATATCTTATATAATCACTAATTGGAATTTTTACATTTGCTCTTGTCATGCGGACTACTTTAGCTGCTTTGTTAGCCTCTTCGTTTCATTTAATCCCTACATGGGCAGGGATCCAACATATTTCAATATTTTTCCCACCATTATACAATTTGTGGAGTTCAAATTTATTTGCTGTAAAATATTATTTTTTTGGTAGTAACTTTGAACGGCTTCTATAGCGCTTCTTGAGTCACTAAAAATCACAAAGTTATTGAAAGATACTTGCTTTATAATTCCGATGGCTATCGCAATGGCACACAGCTCTGCTGTGGAGACTGAGGCATTATTAGGTAAAGAGAATTGATATGTCTTATTCTGAGATACAGCTGCATATCCTACTCCATGTTGTGATTTAGACACATCTGCATATATTGCGTAATGTGAACTTTTTTGTCTTATATGATCTATGTTTTTTTACCTATGGTGTTCTGGGGTATATGAGTAACTTTTTTGATAAATATTTAAACTGTGTGCAAGTCTTTACTTTATTCATAGTCCAATGGGGTGGTAGTTTCACTGTTGAAGGTACTTGTGTATTTATATTCAGTGACTTAAACAATCTATTAGCTCCAATTTGGAAAGGCGGTGAATTATTGTTTATAAATATATCCTTTAGAACATATACATTTTTGTTGGTGAATCACTTGTTTTGATTCTTAATGCACTTTTCATCGTTATGAATTCTCTATGGAAGGACAGTGGCAGTCCGCTACATTCGACTTGTACTGAGGAGACTGGTGAGGATCTAAATGCTTCTGTGCATATTCTTAATCCTTCATTGTGAATGGATCTAATATTTTCAGTGCTGCTTCTGACGCTGAACCATATACTGTACCGTATGGTAAGAGCATGTCTACCAGTTCCCCAGTTGGTGTGAGACAGTTTTTCAATTAGATTGTGTGTCCAATCCTAAGCCTGCGCAACATCGTTTCTTGTCTTCTTGGCATATAAGGATATGACCAAGGACAAACTGATGACGTATAACTGCGCATTTTGTGATTCGTTAGTATATTTTCCCAAATGGACTGCCAAAACCTTTTAATTTTCTGATTTACTAGAGGATATACTGTACATCCCGATATGGTAGCAGATATCTTCTGGGTTCTGGGAAGGTGACTGCTGACTTACGAAGTTAGAATAGAACACAACATGGAATTTAGTTCAAAGGCCAACCGCTGGGACCTATGAGGTCATTCAGTGCTGAAACGGAAATAAACAGTAAAAAGGTTTAGAAGTAGCCTACACAGGAGGAATACTTCGCAGTTGTACTATGAATCTATTGTTAGGAGAGGGTGGAAAGTAAGATGGAAGAAAGAGAATATGAACGGAGGTACAGTAAAAGGAATGAAAGGGGTTGCAGCTAGAGGCTGAAGAGATGCTGGAAAGAAACTTAAGTAATGCCTACGGTGCACAACATGAGGTGCACTGAAGACTTACCAAGTTGATCAGCTTGAACAATTCCAACCACCCCAACATGGGAAGGTACCTAGCAAAAGACTATTTCTTTACCCCTTCTGTTCATTTTTAGTTTTCTGTAAAAGAAAACTATTGTGCCGGCTTTGTCTGTCTGTCCGCACTTTTTCTGTCCGCCCTCAGATCTTAAAAACTACTGAGGCTTGAGGGCTGCAAATTGGTGTTGATCAGTCACACTCCAATCATCGAACGTACCAATCATCAAACATACCAATTTACAGCCCTCTAGCCTGAGTAGTTTTTATTTTATTGAAGGTTAAAGATAGCCATAATCGTACGTCTGTGAATGATATAGGACATGCCACCACCGGGACGTGGTTGAAGTTTCATTGGCCGCGGCTCATACAGCATTATACCGAGACCACCGAAAGATAGACCTACTGTATTTTCGGTGGCCTTCGGCGCATTTATTACTTGTTTATTATTATTATTAAATTACTGTAGTTTAACCAAACCACCGTGCTCATTGACAGCTCTCACAGGGCTGGCCCGAAGGATTAGAGTGAACTGGAGTACCAGGTCTAAGCCATAGGCCAAGCACTGGGACTAAATGATGAATGAAAATGAAATTTTAAAAATAAAATAGCAAAAAGGCATATGCTTCTACACTGGAACGCACGCACACACTGAATACATTTACTCTCGTAACCATCTGCACAATAAAAAAAATTCATTGATGATAAAATTTAGAATAAGTTAAGATTTTTACAATTCGTATTTTTTCATCTATTAAATGCCCAGGGGATTTTTTATTTTCATTAATTACCTTTTATATTTTATCCATTAATTTATAGCTCCTCATGAATATTAAAATTGGAACAATTGAAAATATTGTAGATTCTGATAAAACTTCACCAATCAATTTATTTCCGAAACTTGATAACCGTTGCTGGTTATATTTTGGAAATTCACATAACAAAGTTATAATTGTTATCATTACTTTACATTCTGAGCATTCGAGAGCTGGGTTATGTGGGCTGCTCATTAAGTGTCCAGGTGTCAGACGTGTATGGCCTATTCGGAGACGTGTCATAACTACTTGCAAATGTCTCTCTGATTGGTATGATGAACTCCATTTTTTAAACACCAGGTTTTGTTTTAATTGACTACTTTCAGGTTCTTCACTCCACATATTTTCCCATTTAATTACGATACCTATTTTATGTGCGTTACATAATCATTGATAAGGATATTTACGTCTGATCTTATGGGCTGCTTGTCTGACTACTTTATAAGCATCTTCATTTCCCTTAATCCCTGCATGGGCAGGGATCCAACATGTTTCTATATTTTTCCCATTATTTTACAACTTATGGAGTAATAACTTAATTTGTTGTACGATGTTATTTTTTGGTTTGTAAATTTGAATGGCTTCTATGGCGCTTCTGAAGTAGCTAAAAATTTAAAAATTATCACATAAGGTTTCTTTAATTACTTTTATGGCTGATTCTATTGAAAAGTTATTTGAAAGAGATGTATTTATAAACAATCGTTCAACACCTTTCCTTGTTAGAGCTAGAGGATTGTTTGAGTCACTGAATATAAATATCAAACTACCTTCAATAGTAGAATTACCTCCTCCTTTGACTATGAATAAATGAAAATTTGCACAATTAAAATATTTATCAAAAAGTTATTCCTATACCCCAGAACACCATAGACAGTATGCAGTAGAACATACGATCCGAAAAGGTCCACATTACGCAATATACAGAGATGGATCTAAATCAGGGTACTGAGTGGGATATGCTGCAGTATCCCAAGGCAAAACGCATCAGTTCTTTCTACCCCACAATTCCTCAGTATTTACAGCTGAGTTGTCTTCAACTCAGCTGTAAATACTGAGCCATTATCAGGTAGGAAGAACTGATACGTTTTGCGTTGGGATACTGCAGCATCTCCCACTCAGAACCCTGATTTAGATCCATCTCTGTATATTGCGTAATGTGGACCTTTTCGGATCATATGTTCTACTGCATACTGTCTATGGTGTTCTGGGGTATAGGAGTAACTTTTTGATAAATATTTTAATTGTGCAAATTCTCATTTATTCATAGTCCAAGGAGGAGGTAATTCTACTATTGAAGGTAATTTGATATTTATATTCAGTGACTCAAACAGTCCTCTAGCTCTAACAAGGAAAGGTGTTGAATGATTGTTTATAAATACATCTCTTCATTCAAATAATTTTTCTGTTAGAGAGGTAGCTCACCTCATTCATCTTGTAAAGATGAGGTTGGTGATGATTCTCAGGAACATATTCTAATTGTTCCTAACTGGATCCAATATTTTCAGAGAGATCTGATGCTTAGCCATAAATTCAACTTCCATAAAAGATAGACAACACTGTTGCTTTATGGTGATAGATCTGACCAACATGGTTCTGAATGAAAACTGATAAACTCTCTCTCTCCAACTCTTTCTCACTCATTCCCTCTTTCTCCTCCCAACACCACTGTACTCTCTCTCTCAACTGGATCCAAATATTTTCAGCGTAGCATTTTTGACATTTTATATTTCACCCCTTCTCACCCTCCATTTCTATTAGGCTGAACTTTTGAAGGGCATCAGAGTGTTACTATTCATCTCAGAGAAAAACTATGGATTAGATGCAACACTGTTTTTTTTATTTTATTTATCACCCCTTCTGACCAACACGGTGAACTTGGACTTGCATTGGGAGTGCCACTATTCATCTCAGCAACCTTGAATGAAAACTGTTTTTGAACTCTTCATCTCTTCTCAACTCTTTTGGACTTGAAATTCGGGAGTGTCTCTTTCTCCTCCCAACACTAACACTGTCATTTTTAACATTTTATTTTTCTCACTTCACCCTCTTCCTTTCCTGTAAAAAAGATTAGTTATTCATCTCAGCAATGTTGAAAACTATGGATTTTTCTGTCATTTTCTGTTATATTTACATGTCACCCCCTTCTCACCCTCCATTTCTATCATGGCTGAACTTGGACTTAAGGGCATCAGGAGTGTCATTATTCATCTCAGCGACCTCGAAAACTATGGATTAAACACCAATATCTGTTATTTTTACCATTTTATTTTTCACCTCTTCTCACCCCACTTTCTATCAGGGACTAAACTTGGACTTAAAGGGCATTGGGAGTACCACTATTATTCATCAGAAAACAGCAACACTTAAAACTATTTATTTTTAACATTTTATTTATCTCCCTTCTATCTTCCTATTGGTTTGGAATTGGACTTTTTACATGTCACCATTCATCTTAGCCCTTGAAAATTCTGGATTAGACAGTCATATCTTTTATTTTCTTCATGTCACCCCCTTTCCATTGCTTCTGACCCCCCTTCCTATCGGGGCTGAACTTCTCCTTAAAGGGCATCTGGAGTGTCATTATTCATCTCAGCAACCTTCAAAAACTATGGATTAGACACTAATATGTGTCATCTTTAACATTTTATTTTTCACCCCATCTCACCCCTTCCTATTGGAGCTGGACTTGGAGTTAAAGGGCATTGGGAGTGTAACTATTCATCTCAGCGACCTCAAAAACTATGGATTAGACAATAATATTTATCAGTTTCTGTTATTTTTACTTGTCACCCCCTTCCCCCTCTTCTCACCCTCCCCCATCTTCCTATCTGGGCTGAATTTGGACTTGAAGGGCATCAGGAGTGTCATTATTCATCTAAGTGGCCTCGAAAACTATGGATTAAATAAACACTAATATTTGTCATTTTTAACATTTTATTTTTCACCCCTTCTCACCCTGCTTCCTATCGGGGCTGAACTTGGACCTGAAGGGCATTGGGAGTACAATGTAACTATTCATCTCAGCGATCTCGAAAACTATGATGAGACACTAATATCTGTCATTTTCGGTTATTTTATTGGGACTGAACTTGGACTTAAAGTGCATTGGAAGTGTCACTATTCATCTGAGCAACCTCAAAAACTTATGGATTGGACACTAATATCTGTCATTTTTAACATTTTATTTTTCACCCCTTCTCACTCTCCTTCCTATTGGGGCTGAAATTGGATGTAAAGGGCATCAGGAGTGTTACTATTCATCTCAACGACCTTGAAAACTATGGATTAGACACTAATATCTGTCAATTTCGGTTAATTTTACATGTCACCACCCTTCCCACTCCTTCTCACCCCACTTCCTATCTGGGCTGAACTCGGACTTAAAGGGAATCAGGAGTGTCACTATTCATCTCAGCGACCTCAGAAACTATGGATTTGACACTAATGCCTGTCATTTTTAACATTTTATTTCTCACCACATTTCACCCCCATTCCTATCAGGGCTAAATGAACTTAAGGGGCATTGGGAGTGTCACTATTCATCTCAGTGACCTTGAAAACTCTGGATTAGACACTAATATTTGTCATTTTCGGTCATTTTTACATGTCACCCCCTTCCCACCCACAACCCCTTTGGTGCCAGTGGTGTCTTACACCCTGACAGTATTCTTTCTCAGATAGTAAGTCATATGTATACCAAGTCTGGTTGAAATTGCTCAATGTATTTCAGAGTTATGCTGGAACATACACACACACACACATACATACATACATCCATTTTTTATATATAGAAGATTGTAAGGATAATGTCTACCAGCTATCCAAGTAGTGTTTGATAGTTTTTTAGTTAGATTCATGCTCTTTTACATTTTGATTTTATGTATGTGATGTGGGCTTTCGAATTTAAAAGAGTATCAAATACTAATCCTAAAAATGCTGCAGTTTGGCCAATTGCTATAGTATGATTTCTGGTTTTTAAATCTATTTCTTCATCTTTTTTCCATATTTTATTTTTATAAAAATGACTGCTTGAGTCTTACGATGGATAATTTAAAGCCTACAGATGAGGCCCATTCATCTGTTTTTATCATGGTTTTATAAATGATTCGTTCTGCACGTTTTATACGAGATCCTGAATAATATATGGCAAAATCATCCATATACAGATTACTTTTAATTCCAATACGTAGATTATTACTGATATCAATAATTGCTAAAGTAAACAGTGTGCCAATAAGGACGCTTCCCTGTGGAACACCATTTACAAGTGGAAATGTTTTTGACAAAACATCATCAATTCTCACCTGAAGAGTGCGATATCAGAAAGTTTCGGATAAACTTAAGTAAATATCCACGGATGATATTTTTATATATATAACGTTTTTAACATTCCAAATCTCCATGTAATATCATATGCCTTTTCAGTGTCAAATAAGATACCTACAGTAATTTGTTTTCATTCAAATCCTCTACATATGTGATCTTCTAAGTTATATATAGAATCTAATGCAGATCTATTAAATTGTGACCCGAATTGAGTGAGAATTAAAATTTTATTTTCTCTAATGTGCCACGTTATTTGAGCATTTACTCTTTTCTCTAGTAATTTGCACAGGTAACTTGTTAAAGAAATTATTCTGTAATTATTTACATTGCTGGAATCTTTTCCAGGTTTGGGAATAGGAATTATTACTGCATTTCGCCATTCATTTCGAGTCCATAAGTATTTATAATACTGTAATAGGTATGACTTTGCCAAAGTTGCCAATTGGCAGATCATCTCAAAACAATATTGTCACCTCCAGGATCAGATTTATTTGTCCAAGAGACCATAATCCAACTCTTCCATATTCAGTTTTATATAATATATATATTTAACTGTTTCAAATTTATTGTTATTATTTCTATATTATTTTTCTTTGTACGGAAGTGTTCATCTAAAATTTATCACTAATTACGTTTGCTGTTTTATCCTATTATGTTACTTATTTCTTTTGTATCAAGTATTCTTTCTCCATCTTTTAGTATGGCATGTCTAGGTGGTTTAACATGGTTACCATTTATTTTCTTGAATGTTTCCCGTATTTTTTGTATTGGAGTAATATTATAGAGATATATTTCTACCTTGAATTACTTTTATAAATTTTGCAGCTATTTTGTTGTACAGAGGTTTTAATGTATCAATTTCTAGTAATATATAGTAATGTTTTATTCATTTTGTAGAATTTTTTATTTAAATTATCTAGTCGTCTCCCTACTGAGTGTTTTAATTCTGTTCGCAAATCAAACCACCATGGAACTTTGTGTTGTTGGATAAGATTTTGATTTTTTATGAAATCAACAAGAAATTTGTTAATTTCATTTTGGTCTTTTAAAATTTTAAATGGTGGGATATTCCTAGTGTGCATTTCATATCGCTCCCAATCTGCTTTATAAATGTTATAATGAGGGACATGTTTTGCAGGATAATTTTGTAATAAGGAAATTAATATTGGGAAATGATCATTGGTGTACAAGTCATCAACTGTATTTCAATCTAATCTGTCTACTATACTTGAGGCACACAGGGTTAAGTCTACTAATGAAAATATTCCATGAGTTTTTGAATAATATGTGCTGACTTCGTAATCATTTATGCGGCACATGTCATTTGAGTCCATAAATTCTTCTACCTTACTTTCTGTTCTATTTGAGTTTCTACAAATGTAGTCCCAAATCGCCTATTATTAATGTAGGTTCCTTGGCAATGTTAAGTAATTCTTTAAGTTTATCAGTGTCGTAATTTTTATTAGGTTGGTTGTATAAATTAGAAATTACATAATTATCGTTTTTTTATTCGGATTTGAATACCTGACATTTGCAAGTCAGTAATGTTGACAGGTACTTTGTCATAAACTACTTTGTTATGTGCATATATGGCTGCGCCTAAATTTCCTTCTTCCTCTCGTGATGTAGATGCTAAGGTGTATTTAGCTATTGTTGACACAGTTTTGTTGACATGTTGTAAACATAATATCATTGGTTCATATTCGTTTAGTAATCGTTGTATTTCTCCTAAGTGTTATCTGGACTGTAAACCATTTACGTTTCATTGTATAATATAGCTATTGAAAATATTTTGTTATACCTGTCGAGTTTTGCTTTCTTTTTTGTATTATCAACTTGGATTTTTTCTAATAATTTACTCACGACATTCATTTGTTTTTCTTTATAATATCTTAAGTGCTCAATGCACATGCAACCTTTTCCATGGGTACTCAAATCCGTGGTTTCTTTTCTTCTATATTTCATAAAATTTCTTATAATGTTTGTTAAACCATCTTTTGTTACATTTTTGTTATTATTGCACAATTGAACAAAACAATCATTACATCCACATGTGTTTTCATGTACATTTCTTGTTTCATTTGCTCTTCTTGTACCAATTATTGGTGATGGAGTAATCTCTTGTCCCTTGACATAATCATTATCGACATCTATGGTATGGCTCTCTTCTACTTCTTCATTGTTTAGTTTAGGATATCTGCATCCATAGGTTTTACTATTATTTTAGGAGATAAAGGTATAATCTTAACTTATTTTTGCTTTAGGCCTTTCTTCATATCCTTTGTCTTTGGTTTAACTGATGTTGCTCTAATAATAGTTGGTTTCTTTGTTTTGGGTGGTGTTCTCTCCAAAGGTCTTTTTTCATCTTTAATTTCCTGTCGATCACGACTTTCCTCTGTTACTTCTGTAGTAGTATTTTCTTCTTGTGCTCCTATTTGCATTAGCATTTCAAATGAATTTGATAAAATGTTACCCATATCCTTTGTACCTGTTTCTTATTTCCTTTCCATTTTAGTTTTTTTTTTTTTGTAAAGCATTCATTTCTTCTTGAGATTTATTTTGCTGCGTTTGTTACTTCTATCTATATGTATTTTTATTTCATCATTAGTTCTCGTTATCGAGGTATATGTAAGTTTCTTATCAGGATCCCGAATTCCTCTCACTGTCAATTCTAATTTAGCCTCTTTTATAGACATCCCTGTTCTTTCTTGTAACATTTTCAGTTCCGTATTGTATATATAAAACATGCATTCTTTGGATCTTGCATGACGATTCTGCCCACAGTTTACCCACAGTTTACACACTTTGGTTGTCTGCAATTCCATGTGTGGCTTGTTCTTCAGATCCACAATACGCACATACAGGTTCGTTTCGACAATATTTCTTTGCCTGCCCATATTTACTACAGTTTTGACACTGCAGTGGCTTTGGGATATAGGGTCTTATTTCTCTGTTTTGGCCTAAAAATTTTGTTTTTTGAGGCAGATCTTGACCCTCAAATTTTATTTTTGCGGTTTTTAACATTTGCTTTTCTCTTTGCATACTTGGTATATTATATACTTCATAATCTTGGACAAAGGATATCTTTTCTTAATAGAGTCCAAGAGAATACTCTTTTCGATTGGTTCGTCACTGTTCTCAAGGAAGCACAATGATACCCTGAATGTTATTCACAGTGTCATGTTTTTTTTAATTTTTACATTTATATTATCTATTGTTGCTATAAACATAAAGTCCTCAGACTGACTCTTCGTTGTTGTTTCTATAAGCCATATATTTTCTCTCATCTGTCTAAACGACATGTCTGCTGTTGGATGTCTATTTAATAGGCAATTTTTAAACTTTAGGGCTGAAATTTTCCGTTCTGTTTCCAAGGTGACAAACCTTGACCAACTTCCACTCCCAAAGAGGGAGCCGAAGTAAGTCAAGGTTGAGTCGAGACGATATTTACTTTTTATGGGTGGCTTATATTGTATTAAAGTTTTAATACCACCTTGCTTTTGATTACTTGAGCTTTCCTGGGGATAGCCCATTTCCATGCCAGAAGTCGTAGGTTGATTCGTCATGTAACGAAAAAAAATAAATTTCGTCCTGCCTGAGGTCCCTATCACCAAGGGGGCCCAAAGGGGATGGGGGGAGCAACAATGTCACCTAAAGTGGTAATTGCTCTGGGATCCTCACCTGGACATACACCATGACCACAATATCGTAAGGGTCGCCAGTCCGTCGAGATCAGACCCAGCACTGAGGGGATGGCTTGACATAAAAATTTCCCCTTGCTTGACCACGTCGGGTACTCTAGTTTTACGAGTGGAGCATCATGCCGTCCAACTCTACCCTCCATCAAGTTTAAAAGAGCAGTGAATTTCGTAATCCAATACCATGCCAAGGTCGTCAACAAAAGAGGAAGAAGGGAGGAGGAAAATTTATAAGAGGAGGAGGAGTAAAGGAGTTAAAGGTCCCAGTGTTTGGTTGAATCCACAGCAGAAAGGGTAGGCATAAAAGACCATACTCTCCCTGCAGTGGATTCCTAAGCCACCCCACCACCTCGTCAAGAGTTTGAGATCAGGAGGGTTCAAGGTTATAGAGTAAGGAAGTGTTTGTAATCTGTACTAACATCGTACAATTGACGACTGACGATGAAGGTCTAAAGGTAATTCACCAGAGTTTATTAGAAGATTTTGAATAGGTGAAGTTCTCAAAACACCTGTGGCCAACCTAATTCCAGCATGGGGTACATAGTCGAAAATCTTTAAATGAATTGGTGTGTCTGATGAATATATCTCACACCCATAATTCAGTGTTGAAAAGATGAGCACCCCATGATGTGTGTGTCAGTGCATCTAACTTTTAGGCCTTTTAAATGAGGAACCCATGTCATCCTATGGTCAAAAGTTGATCCTAAGAACCGGGTTGCTTGTACACATGGGATTCACTGGACTTCTTTTTATATATCTGGGTTTGGGTGTATTCCATGAATATGACAAAAGTACACTAAAACAGTTTTACTAAAGGAAAATTTAAAACCATTAAATTCTGTCCATTGAATAACTTTATCCTTTACCGGTTGAAGTTTCCTTTCAACCACTGCCATTTGTTATCCAGCAATTGATATGGTCATATCATCTAAAAAAAATGTGAACGAAAAGTCGTGGGGGATATCACCAGATCTAACGTTCCAACTGTTGTCTGGTGGAGTTTGTTCATTTTAAAATAATTACCATTATCTTCTCTGGCTGTTGGAATAAGCTGCATTGGAGGTTTAGGTGTTCTTGGTCTTCTGTAGGCCGGTAAACATCCAAGCCATTACAACCAGTTTTGATATTACTAGTGTTGCAACTTGCCTTGAAAGCTTCCTCATGATTGCTAAATAATATCCAACTATTATTATTATTAAAATAGTTTAACCAGGCCACTGAGCTGACTTTCAGCTCTCATAGGGCTGGCCCGAAGGATTTGAATGAAATCCCAGGTCAGCACTCCACTTTTCGCTATAGATATCAAGGTTCATTCTTATTTCAACAATTGTAATGTTCAAATGTCCCACACAGAATCTCATAATCAGTTTCCAAATGAATTGCCATAACATGAAGATTCTTCAGTTTTTCAGTCTTAGCCATATCCGGTGATTTATTACTTTCAGCTTTATTATTATTTTTATTATAACAAGTGTCATTAGTAACCTCACTTACATGGGAACTTGCTCCATTATCTTTATTGTCATTCAAATTGGCCTGTCCATAATTTGTTTGAAGGGAAATGCCATTGACATTCTTGCCAGGTGTCGTCATCTGTGCCAAAGGGGTATCATCAAAGGCTCCAAGGGTATTTAATTCTTTATTAATATTCATATAAAGAACAAAGTGAGAGAAAAAAACCTGGAAATCTTAAAAAGATATCATCAGCATTTCATGGAGTTCATTCTTCTGCCAATGGTACCAGTAAGAGCTGAATCCCAAATGTCCACTCCCTACATTCCCTACCACACAGAGGATGGCACCAACACAGTTAGGGTGGCTCAAGCATAAGTCAAAACTGCTTGTTGGGACTGAGAGTATTACAAGAATATAATTATCCTCACCCTAATGATATTAATGATATTAATGGGCAAACCGGACAGAATGCCCAAACCTATCCCCAGAACAAGACTGCCCCTGGAATCCATGGCCCAGCTCTGCAAGATAATTTCGCCCTTGAGGTATCATCAATGTAAATAATCCCATTGATATCCCTCATGTCCAAACATTACCGGGCAGTTGATGATCTTATCACAGTTCCCACTATTAGCTTCAGATACAAACCCCAGTCCCAGCTATGATATCCTTTCCTATTCGTCAGGTCAATAAATTTCGCCAAAAATGAAGAATTCCACAAGACTTAGTCCAAAAAAGTAATAACATGTATAAAACTCATGGATTCGAATTCCAGAGGTTCAAGATTCCCCTCAACAAGCCAAGGTGGTCCAGTTCCAAAGACGAGAGGGCCAATGTGGGAGAAAACTAGTACAAAATGAAAAAGACTGCATTAACGATGGCAAAATAGTACACATCCAGATCTGAATTAAGGAAAATGAAAGTCCCTAGTTCAACAAGTGTTACTTCAACAGGCATGCTCTCACTGACAAGAGTTTTTCATCCAAGTGATCACCTAGTTAAAATTTTCCGAGATCAATTTACCAATTTTACAGTTGCCAACTTACACACATATCAGCTTAAAAAGCTCCTACCTTTCCCGGCAAAAATATCGTTCACGGAAAAAACCGAAGACAGATTCCCAAAGACATACAACCAAAGGGCCTCTCTAAAATTCCAATGCAAATTAATATTTCCTCTGGCTTGTACCTCCGCAACTCTTAATCTGGTATTATTACTGTTTCTTATTCATTATTATGTCTTTTTCAGTTCAGTTATTTTTTATGTATAAATACAGATTTTGTTCCGTTAATTTTCTTTTTTAAAGAATAGTGCCTAACCCTCTATCATCCTTCATATCTGATGCCTTGCACGCTTTGGAATGAAGCAAGAGTTCCTTTACCATTCCACTTCGATAGAATCTTCTCTATCAATTTCAATTATACATACATTTATATGAATAACACAGAGGATAAAAATGTTGGCTGCCAACAACGTGGAGATTGACCGAATCTTTTGTTGAGACTTCTTTATTCCCCAGTTTGCTACCATTTTCTCGACAGCATTTTTTCGTTCATTTCTTCCCTCCGTCTTTCCCGTTCCAAGTCCAACCATCTGAAAATGTGCTGCGTCGGATCCCTTTGGCCTTCAATTAGCAGTGGATAACACAATTACTCGAAGGGTCGTCGCCTGTTCTTGTCCGAAGGCGAATCGTCTCACTGCTTTTTCTTGTTCTAAGTGTGGGAAGTCTCTCTCTCTCTCTCTCTCTCTCTCTCTCTCTCTCTCTCTCTCTCTCTCTCATATCAAGTATTAGTAACAATTTAAGGCAAAAATCGCACAGAATAAGTTACAAACACCGAACATTCCCACTGTAAACAGGGATAACTGCTTCGGCGGGCACATCATCAAGGGTAATTTTGCGTCGCCGAATAATCCGAGGTAAAGTGCTAAGACGTGGTGGTGTGTTTGGCGAATACAGTACGACATTACTGCCTTAGGCGGCTTTTCCAAAAACCATTGTAAACATATACCACATTAATGAGTAAAAAAAAGCCACAATAATATAATTGATAAATTGTATTTTTTTAAGATACAAAAATATACAAAAAAAGGGGATAAAAACAAGGGAGCTTTCGACCGTTTGCGCAACGGTCCTCTTCAATCAACTGTTTTTATCCCTTTTTAATATATTTTTGTATCTTAAAAAAATGCAATTTATCAATTATATTATTGTGGCTTTTTTACTCATTATTTTCGATCACAATATAGTGATGCTCCACAGATATACCACATTGTTTCATTCTCATTTTATGAAGTCATGATTAATAAGACCGGAGGAAAATGTGCTTATGATAACTCAGAAACGTGAAGTGATTAAACACTGCTAGCCCACATCTACGTAATATTTAAAAATGTCCACATTTACTATAGATAATATTGCATTGACTACCGCAAGGAATATCTAATCGTATCACACATGTAATTGCTTGAAAGACCGCACTTCTCCCCCAAAAATTGCATTCCATGACTTTTGGTTATTAACCAAGTAGGTTTGCTCTTACGTGTCCAGTCACCTGTCACTCATAAACTTTATAAGGGGGTCAGGCTTTACAGCTTAGACACTGTCAGACCTACTGGAAATTCTCCAGTAATTGTTATAGCCCACTTGATGTAATTTACTAGGTGAACTTTTAATATGATGAGAGCATCAACACTTTCTACGCAATAAAGTAAACAATGAATCCTTACCTGTTCTGTATAATTGGCCACAATAATCCTAACTATTGTGTGTGACTGACTCCAGAGTCCAAAGGACTATATATATATAATATAAATAAAGGAGTTATCTTTTCTTATAGACGAGAGAATATTTCTCTCCTTCTCCCACACACACACACACACACACACACACACACACACACACACACACATATATATATATATATATATATATATATATATATATATATATATATATATATATATATATATATATATATATATATATATATATATATATATATATATATATATATATATATATATATATATATATATATATATATATATATATATATATATATATATATATATATATATATACATACATACATACATACATATATATATATATATATATATATATATATATATATATATATATATATATATATATATATATATATACTGTATTCTTGCTCATGGATCAAACCATGGGATCTATCAGGAGACCAGGGGATTTACTATTACACCTTGCGTAGCTGTTTGCAATTGCTGGGTCGGTGGGAACCTTAATAAGAAAATAGTTGGGCTGAAAGCCTTAGTTCAACAAGGAACTTAGGGTTACTTTAAATGGAATACATTTACAATTAAACAAGTCACTCAGAAGACTGGGGAATGATAGGCAGGGAAAGTAATATTCTGCCTCAGGGTTGAATAATTCAGCAATTGTTCAAACATTGAAGAATCCATGGGGGATCCTCTTGAAAGGGGCCCCAATGAAATGTGGGCAGTGAGGATGTCACTGCAAGAAGCTCAAGACAAGCAGTTGTTTCCACAGGTAATGACACTGTCTACAATTAGAAAAATGCAAGCTGTTATGTACGGGAATTATAACAATGTCGGCGAATCGAGGGTTGCACACATGGTGCCAAGATAACTCGATTCTGGTGCAAGCTGTGTACGTTAATACTTCACACTGGGACTAACTGAGCCAGGACTTTGTGAGAAATCGCACTTCAGAAAAGAAAAGGAACTGTAGTCAAAGGTTTAAGTTGTGTGACTGGTTGAAAAAACCTCAAATCAGGACATTACCTTATAACGGAGTGATGGAGCTCCTCGTCAAAATGCACTAGGGATGGAGGGATGAGTTTAATGGGTCACATTTGGAATGTACTGGGGCGTGGGCGCAAAAGGTTTGCCACGTGGGTTTGCTCAATAAGGAGCGTGCAAGGGGACATGTGTTGGATCTAGTGCCAGGTAGGATTTTTGAGGCTGCAGCTGGGGCGCCTTGCACCTTTAAGCCCTCGGAGATTAAGATTTGGTGGTTCTCAGAGGGCGCTGGGATCGCAGCTTAGTTGCAAACTCTGTTTTCTGCCAAGCCCTTCCAAATTCTGGTGACTTCTGGCAACCCATGTTTGCCAGTTTCTAAGGGGGACTTAACTTTCCCGGTGGGTTTCGGCAGGCTTTCATCTCCATTCGCCTTTTTATCTGAAAGGTGGCATTTCAAGCAGTCACCAGTTCTTATTAAAGGTCAAAAGATATACCAAAAAAGAGAGCATGGAGAGAAAGTTAGGTAGGAGCTGAGTTTCTCACGCCCTTCCTCGGTTAGTTGTCAGTATGAAAAATATTACATTTAATTTATAATAAATCAGTTCGGGAGTTGGGTTCCCTTGTTGGTATCCCATGTTACATATATATATATATATATATATATATATATATATATATATATATATATATATATATATATATATATATATATATATATATATATATATATATATATATATATATATATATATATATATATATATATATATATATATATATATATATATATATATATATATATATATGTGTGTATATATATATATATATATATATATATATATATATATATATATATATATATGTGTGTGTGTGTGTGTGTGTGTATATATATAGTCAACTGGGAGAAATACATCAGGCATCTTGGAGTAAGAAAAAACATAGTCCCCTTCCATTCTACTATAAAGAAGTAAAAAACGTGCCAAGTTTTCTGTACAGCGTATAATCAAGGCCACTGAAAACAGATAAATCTTTCGGTGGTCTCGGTATAATGCTGTATGAGCCGCGGCCCATGAAACTTTAACCACGGCCCGGTGGTGGCATATCCTACATCGTTGCCAGAAGTATGATTATGGCTATCTTTAACCTTAAATAAAATAAAAGCTACCGTGGCTAGATGGCTGCAATTTGGTGTGTTTGATGATTGGAGGGTGGATGGTCAACTTAACAATTTGCAGCCCTCTAGCCTCAGTTGTTTTTAAGATCTAAGGGTGGACAGAAAAAGTGTGGACAGAAAAAAGTACGGGTGGACAAGCAGAGTTTTTGTTTACAGACAACTAAAAACCAGTTAAGACCATACATTTGAAGATACATTAATCGACAAAAGTGTTCAGGGTATTGACTAAATTATCTGCCTAATTTATGAATACAAGTCTTTCAATGCAAAGTCATTGATGAAATGCGGGTCGATAACCTCTTGGTGACTCACAAACTTTTATTTTTTTCGCCAGAAGGTTGTGGGAGGTTTGGGAAGTATGGATCGTATTCTTTTAGAGTTGTTATACCTACAATATGTAGTGATTATTGTTCAGTAGCCACCATCGAGTATAGCCCTAAAACTACTTTTTCTTACCCCATCACATTTCCCCATGATGAGGTAAGCAGAAGCAGGCGATTTTGTTTTATTCTTAACCCACGTTGTGTTTTGTCACCCCATGTGATATCTTTTGTTACCCAATGTCGTTGTTGTTTCCTGTTACCCCATTAATTGTTTTTTTTCACTCTATGCTGTGCTTATGATAACGAGACAATTAACAGTTGTTTTATAATCATTGTAAACTGACTCATCTGAAGTGGGGCTGCATCATTCCTTAACAGATATAGTGTTTGATTACAAAAAAAAGTGGAACAACGCATTTAGCTTGGACAAATGCAACCGCAGACCTCATTTGTGATTTATGAATACAGTACTATGACCTGATTCAGAGAGAACGACAAAGCCTTGGTATAAGCAAGAAACCGGAATGCATCTAGAATACAGATGAAACTAGGTTTTCCACGACCCATTGAAATGTAAAACAACTGTTCAGTGGGGAAGAAATCCATTCATGTAGTCTCTGGAACAAGCTGAGAAAGTACTACTGTTCTTGCTGTGTGCTGCACTGATGGTGCTGTCCTTCCTGCCGTGGTGACATTTAAAGGAAAACTAGCAGATGCTCGCTATCGCTCGCGTTTGCTAGTTCCCATGTCCATACTATACCCATACCCATATCTGTATCATACCCATACCCATACCCATATCCATATCCATACCATACCCATACCTATACCAATACCCATATCTGTACCATACCCATACCCATATCTGTTTCATACCCACACCCATACCATACCCATACCTGTACCATACCCATACTGATACCTATACCCATATCTGTACCATAACCCATACCCATATCTGTACCATACCCATACCTATACCCATACCTACACCCATACCCATACCCATACCCATATCCATACCCAGGGAAGAACTCCAGAATCTGTCTTCGGAATCATTTCTTCCACCTCCTGGAGAAACGCCTATTGGATTATAATGTCTTAAACCTTAAAAACTCCAGTTGTATAATGGGAGTAGGATTTACTGTGATCCTCATAATGCAGGTGGTTCATAATTACCACATGAGGTTAATTAAACACTTCATAAACTCTAAAGGTCAAGCAAGTTATAATTTGATTTGAAAAACCTGTACGTTGCTTTTATTTTAAAAATAATGTCCTTACAAATCTATAAACATTTTGTTAATAGTATTATTTCATGGTTACCGTTTTACTTTGAAAACCTAAAACCATTCATCTTAGCCCACTTTACTATATTATCAATGCACAATTGAAGGTGACGTTCAGTTACTGCCATCCTTGTTGCTGCAAAAGATATCGAAAGGTCATCAACAAATAGAGTATAAATTACATTTGGGAATTATTTAGGATAACCAGTTGATTACTGAGGAGAACAAGGTTACACTTAATACACTTCCTTGTGGCACTCCTGCTAGGCTGAATACAGCTGACACTACCTGAACCTGAAATAACCATTTTTTTAAATGCCTTAATAAAAGAGGCAAATTGCCTCACAGGTTACATTCATAAAGAAACTCAGAATACCATATCTCCATGTTATCATAAACCTTCACAAGATCAAAGAAAACAGTGATGTAATGCTGCTTGTTAGCAAAAGTTTCAAATACTGATAATTCCATTCGAACCAACACATTAGTTGTGGAGTGCATACTTCGAAAGCCACACTGAGCAGGTGACAGATATTTACCACGTTCCAAGTACAACATCAAACGTATGTTCACTATTTTTCTTCATGATTTCACACAGACGTGATGTCAGTGCAACAGTATGATAACTCTCTGTCTTGAATGGATCTTTCCCTGGTTGCAAAGAATGGCAGTGATTTTAACATTTCCTATATGTTCTGGGCAAATTCTGTTAATAAGGCTTACTAACAGTCCAGGAGTTGATTCATTACATTTATTTAAGGCAGATTATAATTCTCTCATTGTATTGTTCATTCTTTGGGAATTAAAATTAAAATCTCCATTAGCCTTCTTTAAGTTGAATGGGGTCTATCACAATTTTTCTTTGCAACATAAACAAAATGATTAGCAAACTCATTTGCCACTAACTGGGGATCTGCTACTTCACTATCATTGCTCTTGATAACAGGAGGTTGACAAGTAAATTTGCCTATTTTTCTAGCTCTTCCAAACTGAAATCAGAGGTGTTCTTGAGTTTAGTGAAGGTATGAAAATTATTCAAGTTTCCTTTGGTGCGTTTTTACATTCCTTGAGGAAACGAGCTCTTGCTTTTTGAAATTCAACATGGTAATAATCACATTTTCGCCGGCGGTATCTGGTGAAAACTGACTTCATAGTTCTATGAGTTTCCTAGCATTTATGAGTCCACCACAGAACCGGTCGATGGATAAATATGGCCGAAGCCCTACCTAGGTATTGATTGAAGACCAGCCGAGAATATAATTGTATTCAAAAAATAAAGAGCATCAACTACACAAGGAAAGTCATCAGCCGAGTCATGTATTGAGCTGTGATACCAGAATGTTGCCCAATCAGCTTTACCAGAGTTCCATTTAGGTAACTTTGAAGATGGAGGATTTGAAGCTACATTTGTTATTATCAAAAAATGGTCGCTGGTAAATCTATCATTTATCACTCTCCAACTGAAGTCAGTAAGGTAGTCATCACTGCATATGGATAAATCAATTGCTGATAATGTGCCTGTTTGAACGTGAAAATGTGTTGACCCCAATGTTTAGGATTCCCACATTTTCACTTTCTATGATGGAACACAGGTAATTTTCTCTTTGATTGGTAACAGTATCACCCCAAACAGGGTTTCTACTATTCAAATCTTCCAGAATAACAAAGGATGTGGTAGCCGATTGAATGAGCGATTTAAATTCAACAATGGGGAAGACTTCTCTAGGTGGTAGATACAAAGAATATACTGTATATTTTCTTTGCAAATGGATCTGCACACCAATCAGTTGCAGTGTAGATTGGATACTAAAAGGATTTTGTTGGGTATCATCACACATATATGAAACTAAAACCCCATGGCTTCCTATATTCATGTTATAAGGGAATGATAAGATGTATACTCTCAAGGACACGGACAAGTATAATTACCAATCACAGTCTCCTGCAAAACTATAGATACAGGATACACTGCTGATATGGGCAGGCTTAGTTCTTCCCATTTAGCTCTTAATCCCTGACAGTTCCACTGGAGAAAATGAATGAATTTTATTTATATTTTGAGGCTGTTAAACTGGAGCCCCCTTTCAATTATTTTACTTTACTGCCTTGCTCCTGCTTTTTTTCTATAAGGAGACTGATTAATTATGGCTGCCTTCCGTTTTAATGTCGACAATAATGGTGCTGCTTCCATGGAGGAGCAACCTGCCACACACAGCAAGGTTTCCCTAGAATCTTGAGTTTTGGCACCTTTAATGGCATCTTCATCAGTGAAATTTCAAGCTCAGAAGCACCAAATAATGCTGGCTCTGCCTGAGGAGGTGTGGGAGAATCAGACAACTGTTGCATCTTCCAAAGCATCAGGGACACCAATCATTGTTAGTGTAGGTTCTAGAGAGAGACACTTACACCAGGCATGGAAATTGAAGCCTCTAAAGAGGACGGAATGTAAACTACAGCTGGCACAGCAGCCAAAGAGGCCAACACACCAGGTAAAACTGGTGCATCCTTCACAGAGGTGGGAGTGCCAGGCATGTCTAGCAAAGCCTCCAAAGGCACAGGAGCGCCATAGAGAACTGGTGCAGCCTCTGAAGAGGCAGAAGCACCAGAAATCAATGGTGCTGCCTCCAAGGAGAAAGAAGTGCCAGAAATTACTGGCGTAGCCCCCAAAGAGGCAGGAGTGCTAAGAAACCAATGGCACAGCCTCCAAAGGGGCACGAGTACATGTCGCCATTGATCTTCCCTTTGTTTTACCAAAGGAAGCACTTCTGATAGCATTAACATTACTTCTATGGTCTGCAGCAATACATGAAAAGGATAGTCCTGGTCTAACACATTGGTTTAAACTTTCTGTTTAGCCTCTGTAAATATGAAGTGTTTCATCACCTTTAGAGTCTGTATCTCCTTCTCCATGATGTACACTGTCGGAAAATTTCCCTCCAACTCACTAGTTCTAAGATGAGATGTTAACAGACTTACAATAGTCCGGCCTGAAGGACAAAACCAACAAACATCAAAAGAAGGTCCAGCAAGATTCTGTTGGGTTTTTTCACAGTTTTATTACAAAACTAAACATTTTAACTTTAACAAATACAGAACTAATGGACCACTAGGTCTGCAGCAAAGTACACAATTGAAATGGGGCAGAACTACCTCGAATATTAGTATGAGAATGGTGCCTCAGATTATCCCAGGTATTTTTGACAAATTCTAATTTCTTGTTTCACTGACGATGGCAGATTTAGGACTTCCTTTTGTGCAGACAACTAAAACGACTTCCCTTTTTCCATGACATTTGACCGTCGACAAGGGTTTCCTGAGTTCGCCATCATTCATGAAACAAAGAACTGGAATCTTTCACGCCCATACCAACATCTAAAATACATAAAGACATAAGCATAAGATACACAGCTCCTGTAGTAATTTTCATGAAATGAAAAATTAAATTGATAAAAAAATTACAATTATTGTCTATTTTTGCAATTTTAGAATAAAAGAAACAAAACAGTTTGCTGTCATTATTTAGAATGAAGTGCATTTGGAGTTTAGTCACGTGCAATGAACAAGTAAAATTATAAAAAAGCAAAGTACATTTTTCATATTTCGGTCAGAATAATAAATATCAATAAACTACAATCACTTATCACTTTTCATTTGAGGTAGAGCTGTAAAAGTATTCATAGGAGATGAAAGTAACACAAGACCGGTACTAAGTTGGATTAGAAAGGATCATAGCCCTTCTACACCCTGCGTCGAGAGTCCAAAATCCCGTTTAAGAGAAGAACCAGCCAAGCTGCATGGCATCCCTCTGTACATAGTGATGTCACAGTGATTGGCAAATTCCCGCATTAGACAGGGAAAATCAAGACAATTAGGATGCAAGGGAGTTCGGCAGGCAGTGTTTTGTTTGGATATGGTCAACATAACTTCCTAGGACCTATAGAAAACATGTTGCAGCGGATTAACCTTGAATAGACTGGAATGGGGTATAGGAGTTTTGCCAAAGGCCTAGCGCTGGGACCTATGAGGTCATTCAGCGCTGAAAGGGAAATTGAGAGCAGAAAGGTTTGAAAGGTGCAATGAAGGAAAGCCTTGCAGTTGCACTATGAAACCATTGTTAGGAAAGGGCTGATAGCAAGATGGAAGAAAGAGACTATGAATGGAGGTACAGTAAAAGGAATGAAGGGGTTGCAGCTAGGGGCCGAAGGGATGCTGCAAAGAACCTTAAGTAATGCCTACAGTGCACCGCATGAGGTGCACTGACGGCACTACCCCACCCCCCACGGAATGGATTAACCTTTTAAAGGAAGACAGGAAAAATCAATCATATGCCATGGTCAAAAGGCCTGCACTCCGTATATGTCATGCTAAACGGCTCAGAAAGATTTGCCACGCTGCATATGCAGTATAAACTCTTATGTATGGAATGGCTAAAGGGTTAAACCATTTAACTTTTAAAAATCTTATAACAAAAGTAGACGGTAATAGGCGAAGGTTACTATTCTTTCGGATTCCTATTACCGGCTGTTTACGTTACAAGATTTTTAAAAGTCGAAGGGTTTAGTGACTTTTAGAGAAAGTTAAAAAAAGAGAAAAGTAAAAGTGCACCGTAGTTTCTTCGGCGCAATCGAGTTTTCTGTACAGCATAATTAGTCAAGGCCACCGAAAATAGATCTATCTTTCGGTGGTCTCGGTATAATGCTGTATGAAAACGACCCATGGAACTTTAACCACGGCCCGGTGGTGGCCTGTCCTATATCGTTGCCAGAAGCACGATTATGGCTGACTTAAACCTTAAATAAAATTAAAACTACTGAGGCTAGAGGGCTGCAATTTCGTACGTTTGATGATTGGAGGGTGGATGATCAACATACCAATTTGCAGCCCTCTAGCCTCACAGAAAACTATTGTGTCGGCTTTGTCTGTTCATCCGCACTTTCTCTGGCCGCCCTGAGATCTTAAAAACTACTGAGGCTAGACGGCTGCAAATTGTTATGTTGATCATCCACCCTCCATTCATCAAACGTACGAAATTCCATCCCTCTAGCCTCAGTAGTTTTAATTTTATTTAAGGTTAAAGTAGCCATAATCGCGCTTTTTTAATTTTATTTGACGTTAAAGTTAGCCATAATCGTGCTTTTTCAATCTTATTTGAGGTTAAAGTTAACCATAATCGTGCGCCTGGCAACGATATAGGACAGGCCACCACCGGGCCGTGGTTAAAGTTCCATGAGTCGGGGTTTATGCAGCATTATACCGAGACCACCGAAAGATATATATCTATTTTCGGTGGCCTTGACTATATGCTGTACAGAAAACTCGATTGCACCTGAGAAACTTCGGCGCATTTTATACTTTTTTCTCTTTTCAACTTGCTCTGAAAGTCATCAAACCCTTCAACTTTCAAAAATCTTGTAACATAAACAGCCGGTAGTAGGTGAAGGTAACTATTCTTTAGGTCTCCATTTTTCTTTTTTCAACTTTTCTCCAAAAGTTATTCAGCCACTCAACTTTTAAAAGTCTTATAACAGGAATAACTGGTAATAGGTGAAGGTTCATACTCATTGGTTCTCCATTTTTCTAAAGTCATTAAACTATTCAATTTTTAAAAATCTTATAACAGAAGTAACCCAGCTATGTTACCATTTTGCATTTATTAGGTCCAATAAATGTTACCAAAAGTGGAAATTTCAAAAAAAAAAAAATTAACCCAAATTAATATGCAATATTATACGGGACTCTTAGACTCGAACCCAGGAACAAACTCCATGGATTCAAAGAGCCTTACCACCTCAAGGTGGCCCACGTCGAGGGGCTTTCTTCTTTTCCCACCTTTCCTCTAAAAGTCACTAATCCATTCATTTTCTAAAAATCTTATAACAGGAATAACCAGTAAATAAGTGAAGGTTACTATTCTTTAGGTCTCGGGTTTTGTTTTCCAACTTTCCTTCAAAAGTCATTAAATCATTCAACTTTTAAAAATCCTATAAAAGTAGTGAGAGGTAATTAGCGAAGATTACTATTCTTTAGGTCTCCTTTTTTTCCTTTTATCAGCTTTCCTCTAAAAGTCATTCAACCATTCAATTTTTATAAAAATCTTATAGCAGAAACAACCAGCAATAGGCGAAGGTATTTAATCTTTAGGTCACCAATTTTCCTCTTTTCAACTTTCCTATTATTAAACCATTCAACTTGTAATTTTTAAATCTTGGTACGACCTACAACTGTATCTAAAACCTGTAAGAAATCCTGACGAAAAGTGAGCTTCAATCAATCTACTACGAATCCACATATTCACAGCAGCTGAATTGTAGGCGCCGCTTATGAACCCTCTCTTTCTAGAGAGAGAGAGAGAGAGAGAGAGAGAGAGAGAGAGAGAGAGAGAGAGAGAGTGATCTCCAATGCAAATCCGTCGTCTTTATTCCCTCCCGTTGTCATCTTTCAGCAAAGGCATTGGGGCGTCGCCTGTTACGTATGCTAATACACTTCTTTGTCAAAATTATGTCATCATTACTTGGCACAACCCATGTCTCCTCCTCACCCCAGCCTTTGTGCGAGACCTAACACACTCTCTCTCTCTCTCTCTCTCTCTCTCTCTCTCTCTATATATATATATATATGTATATATATATATATATATATATATATATATATATATATATATATATATATATATATATATATATATATATATATATATATATATATATATATATATATATATATATATATATATATATATATATATATATGTGTGTGTGTGTGTGTGTGTGAACTAGACATGATTCTTAAACTGAAGTGAAAGAAATAGGTGACCAAGCAGCGATATGCGGGAAATGTTCGATTTTCAAAACCCATCTGCCCACACCCAGTGAGTGAAGAAACAGAAAATTTTCAAGTGCCGAAATATTTGTCCCTATCGCTTTGCAACTGCCGTTATAGGGATCACATAACTTTACCATCCGCGAGAAGGAGAGATTAAGCTGAAGAAATATAACCAAGGAAATTATTAGGTTAGTTTGTATAGTTATCTAAAGAAAAAAACAGAAAATACCACAAGAAATTAAAAAAAAAAAAATACAACGCGACTTACTCGTATACATTTTATGGCAAGCACTTCCACCCCACACTATATTAGCATTATTATTAAAATAGTTCAACCAGACCGCTAAGCTGATTATCAGCTCTTACAGGATGTCCTGAAGGATTGGAATGGAATGGAATGGAATAACAGGACTGGGACTGGTGAGGTCATTTAGTGTTTTGATTAAGGAAAATGAAATTTAAAATATATACCTATGAAAAACTTCTTTTACACTGGTATGCACATATACAATAAATACATCTATACGTTAACATACACAGTATGTAAACGGCGCAATTGAGTTTTCTGTACGGCCGCTACAGCTTATAATCAAGGCCACCGAAAATAGATCTATCTTTCGGTGGTCCCGGTATAATGCTGTATGAGCCACGGCCCATGAAACTTTAACCACGGCCTGGTGGTGGTTTATCCTGTATCGCTGCCAGAAGCGCAATTACGGCTAACTTTAACCTTAAATAGAATAAAAACTACTGAGGCTAGAGGGCTGCAATTTCGTATGTTTGATGGTTGGAGGGTGGATGACCAACATACCGGTTTGCAGCCCTCTAGCCTCAGTCGCTTTTAAGATCTGAAGGCGGACAGAAAAAAGTGCGGACGGACGGGCAAAGCCAGCACAATTGTTTTTTTTTTTTACAGGAAACTAAAAATGTTAAAAATTATTAAAATCGGGATAAATTCGATAAAATTTTTAAGATTCGTTTCTTTTAAAAAGTTCATAAAAGTCCATGTCATTTGTATATTATTATGATTTATTTATAATTTTATATTTGGTCAATTAAACTACAATTCTTCGAAAAAAAATGTAAATGGTTCTAACTGAAAATGTTGAAGATTCAGACAAAATTTCACTGACCGAATAAATTTCAAAACTTAAGACCCGTTGCTGATTATACTTTGGTCAATTTACACAACAAATTTTTCTCTGCTATTACTTTACACCAAGAGCATTCATTATTATTATTATTATTATTATTATTATTATTATTATTATTATTATTATTATTATTATTATTATTATTATTATTATTATTATTATTTGTTATTATTAAAGTAGTTTAACCAGACCACTGAGCTGACTTTCAGGTCTCATAGGGATGGTCCGAAGGATTAGAATAAAATACAGGTCTAGGCCTGAGGCCAAGCTCTGGAACCGAATAGTTCATTCAGTGTGATGACGAATGCCCAGAGCATTCAGGATTACAGTACCATCGACAGTGCAGTTGCTCCTATTCCAGTAAAAAGGAAGCCCTCTAGACCAGCAGTTCCTTGGTGGAACAAAACCTGCAGTAGTATGAGAAAGATCACTAGAAAATGCTATAAAAGGCATAAGAGGAGTGGAACTGCACAAACCAAAGTTATTTACCAACGTGCTGTGCCCAAGCAAAATAAATATTCTTAAAAAGCAAAAAGGGAGTCATGGATATACTACATTAATGGCATTAGCAGGAACTCAAAGATGCCTTCCAGAATACCGAACCATCAGCCCCTGGTGAAGATAAAATTCTTTATGAAATGCTGAAACATATCTCAGAGAAGTCAAAGAAATTTCTTCTAGGTATAATACAGTAAATGAAATCTGGGAAACTGGTATTATTCCTAAGAGCTGGAAATTATCATTAATTCTCTCAATGAAGAAACCGAACAAGGATCCTGCTTTACCCAGTAGCTACAGACCAATAGCTCTCAGCAGTTGTGTTTGTGAGCTGATGGAAAAGATGATTAACACCAGACTTGTATGGCACTTAGAAACAAATAAATTGCTTTCTTTATTCCAGTTTGGCTTTAGGAAAACTGGATCTACTTTAGATCCCTTGCTCAGGCTCTCAAACCAAATACAAGGTTTTGCTAAACAGAGCTAAACAATAGGAGTTTTCTTTGATTTGGAAAAGGCATATGATATCACAAGGCGTTTTGGTATTATAAAAAAGTTATATAAGATGGACATTAAAGGCAAAATTATCAGGTTTATAAATTTGTTTTTTATCAGGAAAGAGTTGGGAATCATGTAAAGGTAGTGTCCTTTTGCTAGTTGCCATTAATCAAGTATTAAAAGATTTCATCACCAGTAAAAGGCTCTTTATTTGTAGATGATTTGGTTCTGTACTGCACAGGATATGATGCAGTATCTACTAGCAGGTTCATGCAAAGAGCCATCAGTAAAGTAAGCAAGTGGGCTAATGAACGGTTCTGCAGGCGCTGAACTAAGGAAACTATTCCAACTCTTACCTTAAATGGAATTATTTTACCTTACTTGATAAGCAAAAATCTTTATGAAAAGACTTTATATTGCAGAAAATGTTTATCACTAAAATTTTAGAAAATGGTAATTTTAATTATACTGATAAGAAATCTTATTAAGACTTTATAATGCGGTAACTTAAGTTTGACTATGGCTGTTGTCATCTGTCAAAGGGCTAAGGGTGGATCTGCACTGGCACTTTTAGAACTTCACCCATTGAAAGTATTTATGTAGACTCCCATCAGCTACCGCTGGACTTAAGGAGGCATGAGCTAGGTCTGAGATACACCATGTGGCTGAAAAACTCAAAGGAGAATCCTTCTTTTGAGATCTTAGAACAGTGTGACTCAAGTCTTTTTGGATCTAGATCTTCAATACCATTTCAAATCAGACAGCTGGGTGAACTGGAGGATGTAATTGTAAAAACGCAGAAGATCCTACAAGTTAAACATCCTGCTATCCCTCCATGGTTTATTCCAGCAATAGATGTCTGCATTAAAGAGATAGAGAAGGATAGTCAGGAAGAAGTAGGAAACAAGTTTTTGGAGCATGATGAGAGGCATATAAATGACAGGAAAATCTATACTGACGGATCAGAATCAGAAGATGGAGTAGGATGTGAAGTGGTGTGTGATGGGGAATCATATAAAAAAGTTATCAGACTCCTCATCCATATTCACTGCTGAGGCAACATCCATAGTTGATGCTTTAAACCTTTCATCTGAAAAGAAATTTAAATCCACAGTAATATAATATATAATGACTCAAGGAGTGTTTTAGAAGCCCCAAAGAAGTTTAACCTTGCCATCCCTTAATTCAAAAGGCTCAGGAATAGCTTTTCTATCTTTCTATTTGCCACAAATCAGTAAAATTTTGTTGAATTCCTTGGCACTCTGGTCTAGAAGTGAACGAACTGGTTGATAGTAAAGCAAAGGATGCTGCAAGATATGATTTCTTAACTAATGAGGTGCCACATTTGGATATGCGTCCAGTTATCAGACGATACATTCGTACGAAATGGCAGCAGAGATGGACTTCCCCCATTTTATCCACAAATAGGAAGTACAGAAACATTAGAAAAAGTATTGATTTTTGGAGTTTGGATTTTAATCATAACAGAAGATTTGAGATCATCCTAACACGGCTTAGGATTGGCCATACCTGCTTCACCCATAGCTATATTTTAGAGGGAGCCAGTGCCCAGTTTGTGCTTACTGTGGTGGTCAGCTATCCGTTGAACACATGCTGGTGCGCTCTCCTAAATTAAATCTCCTTAGGGCAAAGTACTTACTAACTGGGAAGACTATTTTAGAAATTTTAATGATGACGTTGAAGTAGATAACCCTATGATTTTAGTATATTTAATAGAGGTTTTAGTCATATTTATTTTTTATACTAAATATATATTTTAAATATAAGTTTAATAAATAATTATTTTTTGTTGGTTTTATCTAATATCATTCTTCATTTTTTATGTTCATATTTTAACACTGAATTTTACTAGCATGTCATCATTCACTTATTCATTATCAATTATATCATTAATTTATATATTTCACCTTCATTATGGAGCTGAATAATCCTGATGGGTTCCGGCCCTTGGTCTTCAAGACCTAAATTTCATAATCAATCAATCAATCTCTCTCTCGCTCTCTCTTGCTCTGTCACAACTTGCATCTAACCAAGACTGTGGCTGATTGAATTAAAACACCAAGATATATAAACTAGACTATATTTGGAAATTTAACGAAAGCATAACTGCTAAAGCTAAGAGTCATAAATTATGATCCTCATAAACCACAAGATTGAAAGTAAAAAAAAAATCAAAGAAAACCAAGATTCAAAATTAGAGCGGTAACTGTTCAAATCAATCGAATCAAAAAATCCCACAGCAAAAATCACCATAGGCAGGCATTCCTGTCACCAAAATACTATATCAATAAAATGGACATCATTACTATAAAAATAATAGTCACATAGTCAAAGCCAAATACACTATTCTCCAATATTCACTGTCCTCACAGGACCCAAACAGAATTCTTGTTAAGAGAAATACAGTTCTTATTAAATCCTAGTTCACGGTGCATAGAAAAAAACATGTGAAACACAAAATAAAAATGCATAATAATAAGATACTCAAAGAAAAGAGAGGTTCACTGCAATGTTGTACACCATAAAGACTGCAAAATAACAGTCACTGAAAAATAGGAAGTATTAGCAAGATGCCCTGCTCACTTTCTGTAGGCATTGGGAAGCCATCACGCACAGTAGTGGTCTCACCACACAACTCCAACTATTGGACCAAAAATCGAAGTGAATAGTGATTCTATAGTTTCTCTCCAAGAAAGCGCATGATAACACACCAATGCACACACTCACTTGAAGGCCACCCCCTCTCGTGTGACGTCACCGTCACGTACATTGTTCGGTAAGAGCAGAGAGAACCATAGGGCCGACTTCCTATGTGCTGCATTGCCAACTGGCTGGAGTGCCGGCGGCCGTTTTGATTAATAATGTAACTGGAGGTTGCTAAGACGCATCATTCGTCACTGCAGCCGAGTCTGCAGTGATCATTTGCACTACACAGGCCACGCAGAAAACCTCTGGATCAAAAGGAACTGAGTGTTCTGCGATACGATGTACCAAAGTATACAAAAACAAAGTGACGTCTACTCTTTCCAAGCGACAACTTTGAGGTGAACACATTCAGCCCATCTGCTTGTAAGCGGCTTGTTTACTGCTATGTACTAATTATTGTGTTCTCAAAGTGTACAGTTTATGAAGCAATTGTATGTTACAATGGGACTAAATATCAATTGAAGTAAGAATAAAGCTTCCAAAGAAAAGAAATTATGTAAAAACAGAAAACTGTTGAAAATTTCCCATAAATGAATTCATATTAATTCAATGAGTATTTTGTTAACAGGTCTTCACACTGACAGATAAGTATAGCCCTGTCTAACTCGATTATGCTTGGTGTGTGTTAATGGTTTTGGTGGTGGACTGGTGGTGATTTTAGTGCTAAAGCAATGCATGCTATGTGTATGTATTGTGCCTTTGGTGGTGGTACGTGATTAGTAATTAAATACTACCTATTTCCAATAGGTTGTGCACAGGCATAGCATTTTGTGCATATTTTGCTAAGGCCTGGTATTTGCGAAGGCTTGACATTTTGCTAGAATGTTTTTCTCCTAGGGCCTAATATATCTCTGTCATTTGCCAGCATTTAGTACAATAATTACTTTTCCAGATGGCCCTTTCTGAGTAATTTTACATAGCCTAAATGTTTGAAAATATGTATTATTTTATTTTACAGAACTTTAGATAAAATTGTTTAAACATTTTCAAGGGTTTTATTTTATTTTACAGAACTGTAGATAAAACTGTTTAAACATTTATTGATTTTGTTTATAAATATACCACATACATGTCTGTAAGTATCTGAATTAAATTTTTATCACTAAGGTACACAAATAGTTATTGAACAAAAGTCTGTTCTGCTGAGTGGTACATTTGCAGTGTGTCTGAGTGGTCCTCTTACAACATACTTATATAGCCTATTTGTACATGACTTTCTGATGCTACGTCCATAAATGAACAATCATAACAGCTGTCAAATAAATGACATTGGCAGTTTATTTGTGTTCCGTATAAGACAAATATTGGCCTGTGCGATTTACAGTGCACTCAGAGGCATGTTATTTCTGGTTCGATCCTGAATTTTCTGTTTCCTCAGACACCTTTTAACAATTTCCTCGGACTGCTCCTTTGTGTGGTAGGGATTCTTTGCGTCTCCAGTTACACACAATCAATAGCGACAAATTACGCTGCACACATGGGAAGTCGGACCTCTCTATGGTTCTCTCTTTTAAGAGGGTACAATTCCACTATGTCATAGACCACATGCGAACTAGTCTTCCGAAAATGCAGGTGTCACAAAGTTCCCCATGCTCCTGGTCAGCCCAGAAGCAACGCATCGAGCAGGTTGAATATCAAGCATCATGCACAATTTCAGCTCCAAAATGTGACTCAGTTCTCACCATCTCTATGTGTGAGGAATGTTTATGCCATCATAAAACCACTTACTATGGACGGGGCTTCTACGCATGAAGAGCTACATTTTCATAGGCCAGCAATTAGTCAGCTTGGCCAGTTTGTGCACCTGTATAACTGCTGACATAAAGATACCAGTGTATACTTAATACATGTGTTCCAGTGTAAAAGCATATACCTTATACAGTTTTCTTTTAAATTTCATTTCATTCATTCATCATCACATGAATGACCTATTTGGTCAAGTTATGGCCTCATCTGTATCCTTTGGGCCAGACCTACTGAGTTGATAGTCAGCTCAGTGGTCTGTAGTTAAACTATTTTACAATAATAATAATAATAACCCTCTGAATAGGAAGGCAACCACAAATAATTTGTCCCCTGTGGCTCGACACCTTGATCTTGGTTGTACGGCATGTGAGTGTAGAGGAAGAGGTGGGGTAGTTTTGCCCTGGCAGATTTGAAAACCATGCTAGGCCAGTTCTGAGTACCCAGACAAGTTTGGCCCTCTTTTGAACCTTCTACACTATTTTAGCCTTTCCTTCTTCCTGTCAGGATGGACCAAAAGTTGATGACCTTGAAGTATTGTGTGATGGCTGCAACTCTGCTAATCTGATGGAGGGTGAGGTTGGATGGCATTCATACCTCTGCATGGGAATTCAGGCCACAGTATGTCCGAGCGAGGGAAAAAAGTCTTGTGTAAAACCTGGTCTCCAGTACTGGGTCTGATCTCGATGGACTGACGACGCGTAGGCCTAAGTGCTGGGGATCAGGTGTATAACCAGGTAGTAGCCTGTAGGGGTGGCCACTCAATGTGGCATGCCACTCCCCCTCCCTTGTTGGGCTCCATGGTGGGGGGTCGGGCTCCCTGGCTGAAAACAACACATCCATGTTATGTGTGTTCTAGACCCAGGATTATTATTTAGCATGGGGTGGACTTGGCTACTGGATTAACACAAGACAATAAATCCCACCATAACTACGATGGCACCGTATGAGCCATTAACAAAGAAATAAAAAAGAAAATGCCTCAAATATAGGTAGCATTAGTTCATTTCTGACCATATTTTTTGAACAAATAATTAGGCATGATTTCTTATTCTCAAAACAGAGAGAGAAAGATCTGCCTTTCCTGTTTTAGAGAACAAATCATTAAACATATAATAGAAATGAGTTTCGGAGCACAGAAATTTAATGAATGGCTGATTGAAATACAACAAAAGCAGTCAGAAACATTTCAAACATACAAAAATTCAAGGAGTAAATGTAACGGTAAAAAGATCATGACATACTTAACAATATCCAGGATACAGCTGTACTATCAAACTGAAAATGAGGAGGAATTGCAGAAAAGAATATATTATTAGAGATCACTAAGGAGGATGTAATAGCATTATGACCTGAGTTATAAATTCAAGCAAGAAAACCAGAAGTTTCCATCAAAATAGCGAATTAAATTTGCTGGCCAAAATTTACCAGCATAAGATTAAAGTACTTAGTCAAAATAGGGAGGAAATGCAGCCACATGTACAAAAACCACTGCAATGTAAAAATGTTTATGAGATTTGGACACACATTCAAAAAATGCCAAAATAATGAAATATGTGCAGTGTGTGGTTCAGAAGAACATAGAACAGACTGGGTGCCCAAATATTAAATGTGCTAACTGTGGACATCATCATGAAGTCAAAGAGTGTCCCGAATTCTATATGTACACCCTCAAGTAGGTTCCTTCACGTGGTGAGGGGGTAGGGGCCCTGGCTTTTCTTCTTCGTTCTTCTGAGAAGAATAAGAGCCGGGCCCTGGCGGATAAGCCTACAGGCACTTTCGATTTAAATGGCGTGGATATTTTACTTTCGTACAAATTTCTTGGACCTGGTAAATAGGAAAAGGTAACCATAAGCTGGGATTGGGTTTATATCAAGCTGATAAGTGAGAACCGTGGCAGGACATCAGCTGCCCGATAATGTTCGGACCCTGTAGGTTTTCAGACGGAACTATTCTACGAGGACTGGACCCGCAGTTCCAGAGTCTAGTTCTGGGAATGGACTCTCAGCGTTCTGTCCAGTTTACCCATAATGTGATTGGGGTGGGATGATTGTATTCTAGTAATGCTCTCAGTCCCTGTATCAGCCCAGGTTGGCTTACATGAGCCACTCTAATCATGTTATTACCATCCCTTTGCAGGGTAGGGTAGGGATGCGGACATTTGGGAGTCAAATTCTCACACTTGTGCCATTAGTGGAGGAATGAACTCCTTGAAAGGCTGATGATTTTAAGGTTTTTTCAGGTTTTGCTTTTTTTTTTTTTTTTTTTTTCCTCCTCCTCCAATCTTTTATGACCATTAAGTTTAGGATTTGAGTACCCTGGACCCTTTGATGAAGCGCGAATCAGCGCGATTGGCCAGCCATTGAACCTCATCTGACAACCCTTCTTTAGAAAAGTCAAAACAAATTCAGAAAGCAATAACACTGGAACCATATGCTCCAGTACAAAACCAGTAAAAAGTATTTTAAATCTTGACTAACCTTGACTCACTTGTCCCTCTTTGGGGGTGACGGTTAGTCAGGTTTCTAACCAGAAACTGGCCAGAAAAATATCAGCCTCCAAGTTGGAAAATTATTTATTAAGCAGACACTCTACGACTGGAAGTATCAGTTTAGACAAATAAAAGAAAAGAACTTCCAGCTTATAGGCCACGACAAAAGTCAATCTGAAATTATTTATCAATGAAATATAAAGTGTATAAATATAAAATAAAAAACACTTGATACTAGACATTATTCAGGGTACTATTGTACTTCCTGAGAATAATAACGAGCCAGTTGAAAAGCAAATGCTGTTAGACTCATAAAAGAGATACCTCAAAGTACAGGATTGCGAACTATATGATCCTGCAAGTAAGAAAGAATAAACAAGTCTTAAAAATCGCAAAATAAAATTTGAAAGGCTAAGACCTACACCTCAGAATAAAAATTTTAGGCCAAACCAGAAGTAAGACCATACGTCCCAACCGCTACAATGCTCAAATTGCAGCAAATATGGACATAAAAAATGTTATCGAAATGAACCTTGTATGCGCGTATTGTGGATCTGAAGAACATGCCACACAATGGAAATGTAAGGGAACCAAAGAAGATGCATAAACTGTGGGCAACCATCCATGCAAGATCAAAGAATGTATGTACTATATATATAATACAGAGTTGAAAATGTGCAAAGAAAGAACTGGAATGTCTGTAAGAAGCTAAGAATTGGAGTTGAAGTAAGAGAATTCAAGATCCGTCTAGAAACGTACATATTCTTTAGCAAAATAACAATGAAACAAAAATACGCCTGAAAATAGAACTAACGGAGCACAGAGAGTAGTTCTCTGGAAAGAAATTAATGCCTTAGAAATAAAAACTAAAATGGTAAAGAATAAAAGCAGGGACAAATGATATGGATAACATTTTATCAATTCATTTGAAATAATGTCTAAATAGAAACAACACAGGAGGATGCTACTACAGAAATAACAGAGGAAGGACCTGATAGACTAGAAATTAAAAGATAAAAAAAAGGCCATTGGAAAGAACATACCCAAAACAAAAGAAACCAACAATTGTTAGAGAAACGTCAGTCAAAACAAAACAAGAGATATGAAGAAAGAACAAAAACAAAAAACTAGTTAAGAATGTTCCATTATCTCCTAAAATAATAGTAAAACCAATGGATACGGACATCAAAATATACTGAAGAAGTAGGAGACAACCATACCTTAGACAATGTAAGATATGTCAAGGGAGAAAGATTACTCCATCACCAATAATTGAGACAACAAGAACAAATAAAAGAAAAAATATATGACAACTCTTGTGGATGTAATGATTGTTTCATTGCATTGTGCAACGATAACAAAAAACATAACAAGATGACAACAAACGTTATAAGAAACTTTGTAAATATAGAAAAAAGAAACCACAGGTTGAGTACCATGAAAAGGTTGCATGTGCGTTGAGCACTTAATATATTATAAGAAAAACAAATGAATGTCGTAATAAGAAAATTGTAGAAAAAATCCAAATTGATAATACAAAAAAGAGTAAAACTCGACCGTTATAAATAAAATATTTTCAATAGCTATATAATACAATGGAATAAATGGTCTACAGACCAGATTACTGAGAAATACAACGATTACTAAAAGAATCAGACAATGATATTATGTTACAACATGTCAACAAAGCAATATCAACAATGAGTAAATATACCTTGGCATCTTCATCTAGAGAGGAAGAGAAGAGATTTGGGTACTGCTATATGTATGTACATAACAAAGTATGTGCGACAAAGTACTGTAAACTTTAATGATCTGCAAATATCAGGTATCAGAATACGGAATAAAAAGCGATAATTATAATTTATAATTTATACAACCAACCCAATAAAGTACTTAGCTTAGACAAACTTAAAAAATTATAATAACACCAAGAACCTATATTAATGAAGTAGAGTGATTTTAATGCCCACAACCCGATGTGGGACTGTAATTATGCAGACTCCAAATAGAGCAGGGAGTAAAATAGAAGATTCATAGATTCATATGACATTTTGCTGCATAAATGACAACGAAATCAACACATATTTTTCTAAAACACATGGAACATTTTCCTCAATCGACTTAACTCTATGTACAGCAAAAAATAGTAGATAGATTAAGATTGGAATACAGTTGACGACCTGCATACAAGTGACCATTTCCCAATATTAATTTCATTTTTACAAAATAACCCCACCAAGCATGTCCCTCAATATAACATTTATAAAGCAGATTGGGAACAATATGAATTCCACACTAGGGATATCCCACCATTTGAATATTCAAAAGACCACAATAAAACTAATGAATTTCTTGTTGATTTCATTACAAGTAAGCCTGATAAAGCAATACCAAATCAAATCTCATCCAACAAAACACAAAAGTCCATGGTAGTCTGAAAAACTAACAGAATTAATAAAAGTAAAACACCAAATTGGGAGACGATTAGATAATTTGAATAGAAAATTCAATCGTCAAATAAATCATTACCGATATTGAAAAACTTTAAAAACTGACTATATTATTATGAAATTAATACATTAAAACCTCTATATAACAAAGTATCTGCAAAATTTAAAGAAGAAATAATTCAGAATCATTTCTGGAGAAGTATCTTATCAGATCTCTAATAATACTCCCCATACAAAAATATGGAAAAATTTAGGAAAATAAATGGTACCCATGTTAAACCACTAGACATGCCATAATAAAGATGGGAAAGAATGCTTGATCCTAATGAAATAAGAAAGTAATGTAATAGAGCGAAAAGTTGTAAAAAGTAAGTAGCGACAAAATTTGAATGAACATTTCCGAACTAGGAAAAATAATAGATTAATAACAATAAATTTTGAAACAATAGAATATTTATTATAATAGAAGTTTAATATGGATGAGTTAGAATTTGCATTGTCGAGCAGCAATGAAATCTGCCCTGGGGTGACAGTATTTGTTTTGAAATGATCTGCCATTTAGCACCTTTGGCAAAAGCATACTTATTAGAGTTTTATAACCATATGGCCCAAAATTTATTTCTAATGAATGGCGTAAAGCTATAGTATGTCCTATCCCCAAACCAGGAAAGGATCCAATAATGCCAATAATTACAGTTAATTCTTTAACTAGTTGTCTATGCAGTGCTAGAAAAAATGGTAAATGCTCGACTAACGTGGCACATTCGAGAAAGCAAGATTTTGACTCCTCCAGTTTGGATGCACAATGTAACAAATTAACACTGGTTATTTATCTAACAGAAGATCACATACGAAAGTTTGAACGAAAACAAATTATATAGCCAATAATTTTTGACATTGAAAGAGCATATGATCTTCATGGGTATGCAATATTAAAGCGTTACATGAAAATAACATCCGTGGACATTTACCTATGTTTATCCAAAACTTCTTGACAAATCGCAGTTTTCAGGTGAGAATTGATAATGTTCTGTCTAGAACATTTCCTCTTGAAAATGGTGTTCCACAGGGAAGCGTCCTTAGTGGCACGCTGTTTTACTTTAGCAATCAATGATAATATTAATAATCTACTATTGGTATTAAAGTAACCTGTATATGGATGATTTTGCCATATATTATTCAGCATCTGGGGTAAAACATGCAAGGCAGATCATTAATAAAAGCATAATAAATAGATGAATGGAAACTTTATCCTTAGGCTAGAATTTCATAGAGAAGGCAAGCAATCATGTTTATAAAAATAAAAAGTGGAAAAAAGGAAAATAGACTTGAAAGTGAAACCATAGTATACCAATTGGCCAAACAGCAAAAATTTTAGGATTGGTATTTGATACTCATATGAACTGGAAAGCCCACATAACATGCATGAAATCAAAATGTAAAAAGAGCATTAAGCCTAATTAAAAACGCTATCAAACACTACTTGGGAGCCGATAGACATACCCATACTTTATTGTATAAAGCAACAGTGCTGTCTATCGTTGATTATGGAAGTGAAATATATGAAATAGGCATCAGACGCAACGCTGAAAACAGTAGACCAGTTCATAATGAGGACCTTAGAATTATGTTCAGGCTTTAGTCATCACCAACATCATCTTTAAGTTGAAATCTTGGTAGACTTTACCTCTGTCTCTCCATAGAGAGCTAGTAACAATGAAGAGTGCTCTGAGAATTCAGACAAATGATTCTCCAACTAAAAAATTATTTGGATTAAGAGATGTGTTTATAAACAATCATCCACCTTCTTTCCCAATTAGAGCTACAAGATTGTTTAGTCGCTAAATATCATATACAATTACCTGTAATAATGAAATCGCCTCCTCCTTGGACAATGAATAAAAATGAGAATTTATACACACTTGAAATATTTATCAAAAAATCATTCCTTATACTCCAGAATACCATAGACAACATGCAGCAGAGCATATTATCGAAAAGATCCATACGCAATATATACTGACGGATCTAAGTCACAATACGGAGTGGGATATGCGCGGTATCCCAAAACAAAACATTATCTGATTCTCTCTCCCAGACAAAGCACAGTATTTACAGCTGAGTTATGTGCAATAGTATCAGCCATAAAATAATGAAATATAATAATTTTGTAATTTATGTGACTCCAGGAGTGCTATAGAAACTATTCAAAGCTATAATCCAAAATAATATTGTACAACATATAAGAGTTCTCTCTCATAAATTGTATAATAAGGGAAAAAATATTGAAATATGTTGGATCCTGCCCATGTAGGGATTAAAGGAAATGAAGAGGCTGATAAAGCAGCTAAAGAAGCGGTCACATGACAAGAACAAATGTAGACATCCTATCAGTGACTATACAAGATATATAAAAACAATTCCTTGTAAAATAGCCAAAATATATGGAACGAGAACCTGAAAATAATAAATTAAAACAGATAAAATCCAGTGTTGGAAAATGGAGTTCATCATCAGAGAGAAAAGACAAACACAAGTAATTCTGGCACGTCTTCAGATAGGCCATACTCGATTGACACATGGACACTTAATAGACAGTCCATGTGGCCCTCTTCCCCAAATGCCCAGATTGCAATGTGCTGATAACAGTTAGCATATACTGTGTGAATGTCACAATATAACCTGCAGCGATTATCAATTTTGGAAATAGACCGATAGAAGAAATTTTGTCCAGAATCTTCCAACGTTCTCAATAGCACCCATTTTGAGTGTTTATGAAGCTGCAAATTAGTGGAAAATATAAAAAAAAAAAAAAAAATCAGAATAATGAATTTTAAAAAAGTAGAGATTTTTATGATTTTACTAATTTATTGAATTTTTATATACCTTTTAGTAGTATGTATGGAAGCATGAGTTTAAATGTATTTATTGTGAGTGTTTCCAGTATGAAAGCGTATACTGCTTTTTTACAGCTTTTAATTCCATTTCCATTCATCATCATTGACAGGTGACTTGTGGGTCCCAGTGCTGGGCTTCTAGCCTAGACTTGTCATTTCATCTAATCCTTCAGACCCAGCCCTGAGAGCTGATGGTCAGCTCAGTGGTCTGGTTAAACTATTTTTAATAATAATCTATATGTACAACAGAATTGAAACTGCTGATGAACAGAACTGGAATGACAGCAAAAGAAGCTAAGCTTGAGTTAAAAGTCAGAGGGACACTTGACCCAAGCAGAAATCCTTCATATAAAAATTTATTTAAAAAAATAAGGTTCCCAGATATGATGCTCGTTCAGAAAACAAAAATCTGACACCTGAAATTGCAAAGCAAAACAGATATGTTGCTCTGTCATCCTTAGATGATCATGATGACAATGCTTCATGTATAGAGACAATACCCTCAAATGCAGGAATTGCTGACGATTCATTACCAGGCCTGAGAGTATGTGAAAAAAGACGAGGACCTGGAAGTGGGACCCCTCCGAAAAAAAATTAAAAATCCAACACCAAAGATGATACCCACCCTCCAAAAGAGGATATTTATACAGAAGCTGAGACATCTATCATCTCACCATCAAATGAGTGCTCTGAAAATAAAAAACATTTCCATTGATCATATAACTCCCTCACCCATAATAGGACAAACAGGGAAGTCCTCAACTCACCCTCAACCCCGGCCAACTAAACACTCTCCTGATCATCAAGCCGCCTCTGCTGAGATGGACTGTTCTCCAGGTTTTGGTGAAACAGGCAAGGCATACACAATCACTCAAAATAAAAATATCTGATCCACTCATGATAAATCATGTGGATGTTAAATACAATGAAACTACCATCTACTGTAAAAGCAGCCTCACTAATATGGTTAATAAGTTTATCAAAAGTCTGAGTAAATGTATTTAATGAGAAGATTTCATTGAGTTTTTAATTTCATTTTAATTCATTCATCTTTGTAATGATCTAAACTGCTTCAGGCCTTCTGTATTTTAATCAAATTCTTCAGGCCAGCTCCTGAGAGCTGAAATAGCTCAGTGGTCTGGTTAAATACTTTTATCAAATTTAATATCAAATTTAAAACTAAAATTAACAGGGATATCTAGAAAACACTCAGAAGACTGTATTTGTGTAGACCATCTAACTAAAACACGCTCATCGAGTGCTCATGGCATAGAATATCTATTGGGAAAATAAAACAAAAACAAATTCTATATCTATTGGAGAAAATAAAACAAAAACAAAAGACCCAAGGAGCAATTATCAAGAGGTTTAGCACAAAGTTAAATACTAAAAAACCTGCAACTCTACATGGGTCTATAACCGCAAAAGTAAGCAGAAATAATGTTCTGCTTGACAGAGGCCTTCTTCCACAATAACATCCAACTCGTATGTTATTCAATGGAAAATAAATGGTTTAAAAACACGATGACGAATAGGAGAAATTCAAAGATTATTAAAACAATATAAACCAATAGTAATACGCTTGCAACATACAAATGAAACTGTCTCGAAAATAAGCAATTATACATTAGCATCACATTCAGTTCCTGATATGAAGGCATTAAATGACGGTCAATAACCTAATTACTTACGACAATATATTTACAATTTTCTGAAAACCATGGAATTAAATCATTTCTCAATACTTTTAATTTCCATAGTTTACAACCAACCTATGTAATTTGATTTCAAAATCCAACGTAGTACCTAATATATGAGATTTGTTAGTTGGAGATTTTCTAGACAACCCATTTTCCAATTTTAATATGACCAGATTCGTATGGTAACAAAACTGAACATATGATCACCAATCATAATCCATTTTAAATGACGGAGATGTTACAACATAGGTATGGATGCTGATCCATAGACCAGTATTTGCTCTTCTAACATAGTTAGAATTGGAAAAATCCTATACCAGTGATCATTTTCCAATTTTAATATTTACGCATTTGAACGTCAATGATGATACAACGTAGGTAAGGCTCTTCTGGGACCTTTATAAAATTAAAGCTGCCAGAATCTATTACGCATTTGAAGGTCATGATGAGACAGTAGATTCCTCACAAACTGTAATTACAGCTATCCTGGTGAATCTATTCTAAGTCAACACCATCCCACCTGATACAAGAAAAGTGCAGGAAGAAGATTAGAAACCCTGCATAATAGATTTAATGCCTTAATAAAAGACCTCTAGATTTTGAGAAGAATGCCAAGAAACTTGTAGATATTAGAAATCAATTACAACATTGCAATCGGATCTCGGCAAGACTCAGAAGGAAAGCCATTTAAGGAAAAATCATTTCATGGAATAAGTATGTGTCTAGCATATCAGATACAACCTCAATAAGTAAAGTTTGGGAAAAATTTAGAAAAATTAATGGATCACATATTAGATCTCAGAAACATGCACTATTTCATAATGACCAACTGGTACATGATAGTACCGCAATATCGAATATTTTAGGGCGTAACATCGAATCAATAAGTAGTGTAATCAATATAGATGATCACTTTCGAACCATTAAAGCCCGTGAAGAAGCTGTCCCATTAAATTTTGAAACATTAGAGGATATATATTATAACTAGAAGTTCACAGAAGAGGAATTTGAGTACGCTCTATCTAACTGTAACTCTTCTGCTCCAGGCCAAGACAACATAAATTTTGAGATGATAAAAAAACCTGGCTCTTTTAGCAAAAACATATTTATTGCAGTTTTATAATCATTTATGGGTAAATCACCTGTTTCCAAAACCATGGAAACATGCCATAATCAACCCAATTGTCAAACCAGGGGAAGAGCCAAGCAATCCAAATAACTATAGACGAATATCCTTGACAAGTTGTTTGTGCAAATTGCTAGAAAAATTGTAAATTATAGACTAAACTAGTGCTTACACAAGAATGAGGTTTTGTCTTCAACTCAGTTTGGTTCACAATCCGAAAGATCAACTTTAGATTCACTTTTCCACCTAGAAAATTATATACGAAGGGGGTTTGAACGTGAGCAAATTACAGTTGCCATATTCTTTGATATCCGTAAGGCATATGATACAACCTGGGGATACTCTATTTTAAAGTCCTTACATGAAAATGGTTTTAGAGGCCACTTACCAATTTTTTTTTGAGAATTTTATCCATTAAAGAACTTTTCAAACTCGAATAGATAATGTATATTCTAACACCTTCAATTTAGATCGTGGGGTCCCACAAGAGAGTGTTTTGAGTGGAACACTTTTTGCTCTAGCTATTAATGACATCGTAAAACAGTTACCACGGGAAGTACAAAATAGCTTGTATGTAGACGACTTTGCTATATACTATTCCTCAAACAGTCTTCGTCATCTACAAAGAATTCTTTAAAAAGTAATTTAAAACATCTACAAGTGGTCTATGTCAGTAGGCTTTAGGCTCTCTGTAGAGAAAACCCAAACAATTATGTTTTACAAAAATAGGAGATGGAAACAAAATCAAGACATAGATCTCAAATTAGGTGATACCCACATTCAGTTTAGTGATATTGTAAGATTCTTAGGTTTGGTGTTTGACACTCATTTTAATTGGAAAGCACACGTAGCCTATGCAAAAAATAAATGTAATAGTGCCTTAAATTTGATAATGAAATTGTCTCATATTACTTGGGGAGCTAGAAGGCAAACATTACTTAGGATATATAAAGCACTAGTTTTATCCAAAGTAGATTATGGAAGTCCAATATGTGGATTAGCATCACAAAATACCTTGAAGTCTTTAGAGCCGCACTCGAAGCTTAAGACTTTGTAGTGGAGCCTTTAAATCTTCCCCAAACACTTCATTACGTTGTGAAAGTAGTGAACCCCCATTATCTTTACATCGAGACCTTGCAACATTGAGAAGTACTTCAAAAATAATGTCCACTGATTCCCCCACGAAAAAATTGTTCGACAAGCGAGATATATTTATTAATAATCACGAACCACCTTTTCCGGTAAGAGCTAATAGATTATTAGAATCTAATGGTTTTAGAGTAAGCATGCAACCCTCAAATTCTCCACCACCATGGATGACGAAGAAAATCAAAGTATGTTCCAGCAAGCTTTATCATTTGTCTAAAAACAAGATGATACTCCAGATCGATATAAACAGCATGCACTAGAACACATTCGAAGTAAAGGTCCTCATAAAGCAATGTACACTGATGGATCCAAATCTTCTATGGGAGTTGGTTGTGCTACAATGTCATCACGCACAATGAGTCAGAATTCATTGCCAGTTGAAGTGACAGTCTTTACAGCTGAATTAACAGCAATTCTATTTAGCAATTAATCAGATCAAATCGTCAAATAATAAACTAAATACCAAATTTGTAATTTACTCTGACTTAAGAAGTGCAATTGAATCTCTAAAAAGTTACACACACAAGAATCCTTTAGTAGAGCAAATTAAACAGTTCATCAATAAATCATATTTACTTGGGGTTAACATTGAAATCTGCTGGATTCTGCCCAACGTAGATGAATCCAGGGTAAAGAAAGAGCAGACGGAAAGGCCAAGTCAGGGATAACTTTACCAATTTTTGAAAATAAATTGCCTGCTACAGATTATATAAACTCACTGAAGCAATGCATAAAAACAAAATGGTAAAATCTGTGGGACAGCGAAGCAGACAACAATAAACTGAAATGCATTAAGCATAATGCTAACTTATGGAGTTCATCATTACAAAATGAAAAGAGAGCTGAAGTGATATTAACAAGATTACGATTAGGTCATACGAGACTAACACATGAGTATTTAATGACAACTCCGCATGGGGACATCCTCGTTGCAATGTTTGCAACATAATTTTAACTGTAAAGCATATTCTGTGATTGCCCAATTTTTAATAGACAAAGAAATTTATATTTAGGTCTAAAATCATCATCAGAAATATTGTCAGAATCAGATAATTTTTCATTATGTAGAATTTTAATATTTCTAAGAAATATTTATTTGATCCACAAAATTTAACATTTGTATATTTTATTGCAATAGTTAACTTTTGTAATTTTAATTAATTCAGTTTATATATTATGTGCATATTTATTTTAATAATTTCCTCCCGAATGTTTTCGGGCCAGCACTGTAAGTCTAGTTAGACTTATTGGGCTGTAAATAATAATAATAATAATAATAATAATAATAATAATAATAATAATAATAATTTATCTCCTTCCTCAAAAAAAGGAGCAAGGCAATTAGCTGAAAACACTTAAAGGACGGCTCAGTTTAACGGCCTCTAAATCAAAGTAAAATTCATTCATTTTCTCCAGTGGAACTGGCAGAGGCTGAACGCCGCCGTCAGCTCTGCATTGATAATATAGTAAAGTGGGCTGAGATGAATGCGCTTTTGCCGTATAAGAGGATTCCATCCTGATCCAGATTTGTTCACACACAGGCAGAGAATTCCATGGGTTGGTGAAACAAAGTTTCTTGGGTTGATTTTTGATAGCAAGCTGACCTTCATTCTACATATGAAGTATATTAAGACTAAATGCTTGAAAGCAATGAATGTGCTGATAGTTCCGTCTCACACTTCTTGGGGTGCAGACCGAACTCTGATGTTGAGATTATATAAAGCCTTCGTCTTTTCAGAATTAACTCATCCTAACACATCTTTGATTAGGTCATACTAGTCTGACACATGGTAATGAATAATCATAGATATTGAAGTGATTGCTGTTTTATTCTTCTATACACATGTTTCTTTTGAATGATTCTAACTTTCCCGTCATAGCTCTTAAGTCTTTGTACACAAACACAGGCACGCGTGAATAGATCGCTTAGTTTGCTTTCTAGTTTCTCCGAGATCCTTTAATATAATAAATCTTAAATTCTTCTAACGATATGTTTTCTTTTTTGTGTTCCTTCATTGGAAGGGCTCTTTAAACTACCCATTCAGTAACTCATATATCAAGCAGATTTTTCCTCTTCGTAAATTTTACGATTTTCGGTAAAAACAGAATGTGAGAAATAAAAAAGTAAATTTGCAATTTTGTCTCCTCATTCTTTATTCGTTACCGATCTGTTGGCCTGGGCAGTACCATCATTGATTTGAAATATTTATTAGTGTTAATTCTTTAGTGTAACTCATTATTAGTAAATACCAAAATTCTGTTTCTGCATAGAAGACTATTCTTGTTGCGACTCCGATTTAATCTCCACAACCTTGCATCGATCCCACATTCCCATCCACACCAGAAAGATGGTACACAGTCTTATTTTAAAAAAATCAAGGACGAAACTGACAGATATCCAATACCAGATATTTTTGGTATGGTACTCTTCAACTTTGTGGCAACTAGCATCACAGCACCAGAGGTCAGCGACGGAAGCCCGAGATCATTTCGGCAGTATGCAGCAAAAAGAAAAAAAAAAGAAACTCAGTGGCAGACCATTCCAAAACACAAATCCGAGGGATCGATGATTGAGAAGGAGTAAAATGAAGAAGAAAGATAGCGCAGATCGCACTGTGACAAAGAGAGAGGAAGAGCGATGTCCTAGAGAGAGAGAGAGAGAGAGAGAGAGTGCGGGAGAGAAAAACAACAACCTGAATGAGTGGAATAACACAAAGACCCAAAGGTGATAAATCAAGAGGGGTGTGTGTGCGGTGGAAGGCAAAATCGCTGGAGCTTCTAATACAGTGAACCATTGCCTTGCTGGGCGGTCTTCGGGTGAGGTGTCTTACACACACACACACACACACACACACACACACACACACACAGAAAAGAGAGAGAGAGAGAGAGAGAGGTGGGGTAACCATAACAAACAAGAGACGGGGGTGATATGAAAAGGGGGAAAACATTGGGGTTATGTTAGGGGTCAACAAGATGGCGGAATAAGAAAATCTGCCAGTCTCTGATATTCGTCAGAAGAATAAATTCTGTGTTTGGCTTAAGGGCAAAAACATGAGAATTTTATTATTCCTTATGATTCTAGATGACTGGCTTCCAAAAACGATTTTTTTTTTTTTTTTTTTTTGAGCAACTGGCTGCTTGCAATGATAACCATGACTGGACGAAATAGGAGCTGTTCACGTATTCCCCTTGCCAAACTGTATTTGCCCCTGTTTTTCATTTGTTTATCCATGTTTTTCTCTCTTAATTATCATTATTATTAGACCGTTTTTATATGAAAAAGCCAAAAAGGTAATTAATTTGCTAAGGGCAAAGAAAATAGTAATAAATCGATAAATGAAGGCAATAAATTTACAGAAGGTAAATCTATAAAAATAACATAATAAAACTGATTTTCTGTTTATGATGGTGTCTGTGGAAGTGCATAAATTAAAAATGCACAATTCCTTGCTCTTCGCCACATGCCGAGAAGAAGCCTAAACACAGCAACATATTTAGTAGGTTTTGGCATAGGTAGTAGCTATAACATAACGTACTGTAGTCGGATCCTGCTTCGAAATAACTTAGGTCAGGCATCTTTTCCAGCTGGGTTCCCTTCATACGACGCCAAAAGACTTCCCATCACAATGTTCCCATACATCTACTTTACCAGATGCGGGATCATCATGATCACCAGCCTTATCAGATACCAATATCTGAAAAGACGTGAAAAGAGGTTAGTGACTTGCCTGACAACACGTTATTATAGCTAGGGAATATCGTGCGGATATCCGATTTCACTGCTAGCGGCAAGTACAGGATCTTGATCCCCATACGACATGGCTGGGATCTTAATTCAGACTATGCATTCACGACCCGTGTGCAGTACGGGCTGCTCGTTCGAACAAGAACCCTAGGTGACCCGAGACCGGTTTGATACAACAACAGCAACAAGACTGGTCTCCGGACATTCCATTCGGTTGCTGACAGAGCTTTATCCACAGCTTTAAGAGCCGGTGAACTCTCTCTCTCTCTCTCTCATAGGAGAACAGGAAGAAAGATTGTCTCTGTATATCAACTGAAAGATGAAGCTCATGCATTCCAAGTTCCTCGTTGGACGAGTCGGTAGAGTTTTCGGCTAGCACAGTGCTAGACCCGAGTTCGCGTCTCCGGCCAGCCAATGAAGAATTAGGGGAATTTATTTCTGGTGATAAAATTCATTTCTCGGTATAATGTGGTTCCGATTCCATAATAAACTGTCGGTCCCGTTGCTAGGTAACCAATTGGTTCTTAGCCACGTAAAATAAATCTAATCCTTCGGGCCAGCCCTAGGAGAGCTGTTAATCAGCTCAGTGGTCTGGTTAACCTAAGGTACACTTAACTCATGCATTCCAAGAGACATGAAAAGTGAAAGAAGTACTGCACATTTCAAAATCTGGGCGATCTTACAGGTTGACAATATCTTCCATAGATCCGCAATGAATTCAAAATTCAGAACACTTTATTTTCCATGACATTTTCAAGAAACACCTTGAAATAACAGTTTTAGCCAAAATGCAATAAAGAGTCTTGACGTGCGGTTTCTACAAAAGGTGATTTGTCGAGAGCTGTGCGAAGTTACATGATGGAAGTGTAGCCGGAGGACGTTGAGAGTGAGAACTAGTTGTAAGTTCTTGGTGACGTAAGCAAAGGGATTCCCTTAGTGAGATCACCGTATTCATAAGTGGTTCCAAGGCAACGATGTGTTGTCTCTGTGACCTTTTGGTAGATGGAGTGACGACAGAATCAGAGAAAGAACGAAGGTCAGGAGCTTCAAAGATTGGGATAATAGGTGGTTCACTGTAAGCAAAGGGCATTATGGGTATAGTATATATATATATATATATATATATATATATATATATATATATATATATATATATATATATATATATATATATATATATATATATATATATATATATATATATATATATATATATATATATATATATATATATATATAGGCTATCAAGGCTTACAGTTTAGGAACCTTTTGTTCCCTCTTCAGGCGCAGGCCAAAAGAGATGACAAACAAACATGACAGTAAAAGAACAGATTCCAAAAATTAAAGTCAAACCGCCCTTATAACACAATAAATCGTTGAGTTAACTTTTTTATTTGAAGATGATCTGCCTCCCTGACATTTCGAAAAAACAGCCTTTACGTAAGTTAACATTATTAAGAGCATAGTCAAAGATCTTACTTTTCTTCTTAGACTTTGCAGATTACCTTAGTATTTTCACATCAGCCGAATGAGTCTTTCAGACAAGTACAAAAAAGCATTTTTTTTCATCTCCAACCCTCGCAGCTCTCTTATGTTCTAGTCATCTTTGCTCTCAATTTCCTCCTGATTCCCCGACATATGGGAACTGATGATCCTCACATGGGAACACCAAAAATTGCCGGTGAGAAGCGCCTGTCCGATCTGGCAACTGATACTCGCATTAACAGAAGTGTGGCCACCAAGCAAAACGCTCTCAGAGCTTCTGACATTTAAAAAGTAGACGGCCTGTATAATAGTTTTGCTTGTTGATTTTTCGTCTAACAACTTTCGAAATGTTAAGCAGAGGACTATAATTGCCATTACACTGGGGAAATATCAGCTGTTACGGATGGTAACCCCAAAACATACAGTAATGAAAGTATATATATATATATATATATATATATATATATATATATATATATATATATATATATATATATATATATATGTTGTATGTATGTATGTATGTATGTATGTATATATATATATATATACACACATACACATATATATATATATATATATATATATATATATATATATATATATGTGTGTGTGTGTGTGTGTGTGTGTGTGTGTGTGTGAATAATACTGTAGAATAACGTCGTTCAGGGACGCTGTCTGCAATTCTTCACTGGATTCCATTCAGTGATAAATCCAATAAAATATGGCTGAAGGGATGCCTTAATTACAGTCATGCTCCAGGACACTTACATAACAAAAAATAAAGGAGAGGGCGTTTCCCTAGGAGAGTTGACTTTCTTTCTCCCTCCAGAAAACGACAAGACAAATACTTGCGATTGATACCAGAAGCTTTACAACCAACCGCCGTTTAGACTTACCTCGTCTCCGTTCAAATCCTCAAACACACGCCCGCATTTCTAGGAATATTCGGCTTTGGTTAGGAGGAGCACCCACCCTCAGAGGAATGGGACGACGACAGGATTTTGTGACTCTTCGCAGGGGTCGTGGTCCGGTTCGTCGTCCAGGACTCCAGGATTCTGATGGGGAGTCTTACTTTGTGTGATTGACTCTCGGCAGCTACTGTACACCGTTTAACATCGAGTTCACTATGCATTGGGAATAACTTACGCCTAAGGGAAATCATAACAGGTGAGTACTTCTCCACACTGGTCGGGATTCGAACCATGATCTAATCTTAATTCTTACTATTCTTAAAGATCAAAATAAAAAAAAAAATTAAACCTGAAAATCTTAAAAAGACATCATCAGCCTTTTCTTGGAGTTTATTCTTCCACCAATGGCACAAGTGAGACCCGACTCCCAAATGTCCGCGCCCCTACCATACCCCACAAGGGATGGCACAACACGATTAGCGTGGGCTAAGTGTAAGCCAAACCCATTTGCTAGGACTGAGGGTATTACAGGAATACGATCATCCCCACTCTAATCATATTATGGGTAAACTGGATCAAAACCCAAGAGCCCCATCTCCAGAGCCTGACCACCCCTGGAATCCATGGCCCAGCCCTGCAGAACAGTTCCACGCCTGAGCTATCAATCTGATATCTCTCAGGTCCAAGCATTATCGGGTAGTTGATGATCCTACCACAGTTCCCACTATTTAGCCTCAGATATAAACCTAGTCCCAACTACGATACCTTTTCCTATTTACCAGGACCAACAATATTAACAAAAGTGGAAAACTTCCCAAATTTAAACCAAATGAGTCTGTAAAAACTATGACTCTTGGACGTGAACCCGGGAACAAATTCCATGGGTTCAAGAGCCCCCTCACCACGTCAAGGTGGTCCTGTGTCTAGGGGGTTATGGCAAACACACACGTGGCCAGTTTATAAGACACCATATTCAGTAAGCATGAAAAACCTTGACGACGTTTTCATCGCAATAGACAACAAACAAGATGCACAGAAACGGAAAGACATCTTGACAGAAAAATCCGTGCTAAATTTTACTATAGAACACAGCGTAGACCAAAAACTACCATTCTTAGACATACTGGTAAACATAGGGACAAGAAAATATGACACGGAGGTATACATAAGGGGGACTAAAGTTGGACATTGACTTAATGGAGAGGTGAGTGCCCTGAGGCATATAAACGGCCAGTAGTCCGATCATATGCAAGTCGGGCCTTCACCCACTGTACCACATGGAAAGCGATACACACTGAGCTGGACAGAATTCAACAGCTGCTCACAAACAATGGATTTAAAGAAAAAATTATATAATCAGAAATACGAAAGTTTTTTTACTGTTTCTACCAACAAAACAACGAAACGGAACAACATAACAAGGAGATAGGACAACAAATAACAATATACTACCAGACTACTTTTAACAACGAATACAACAACA
>NC_089743.1:5012500-5060000 GCF_040412425.1 Macrobrachium rosenbergii
TACATGCACCACTACATCAAATGCTGCAATTACGTTTATTACTATTAGCACTGCACACTTATCATTATATATTGTAGGATGTTATTTATCCCAGAGCATAGTTCCTCGTTGGGCGGGTCGAGATCGTACTCGGCTAGCACTCTGCTGGACGAAGTAATTCTCATCTCTCTAGGGTATACCACCGATAAGATTCTCTCGAGTTCCTCATTTGACGGGTGGGTATCGTTCTCAGCTAGCACTCTGCTGGGCCCGCGTTCAACTCTCCGGCCGGCCAATGAAGAATTAGAGGAATTTATTTCTGGTGATAAAAATTCATTTCTCGTTATAATGTGGTTCGGATTCCACAATAAGCTGTAGGTCCCATTTTCAGGTAACCAATTGGTTCTTAGCCACCGTAAAATAAGTCTAATCCTTCGGGCCAGCCCTAGGAGAGCTGTTAATCAGCTCAGTGGTTTGGTTAAACTAAGGTATACCTAAATTTTTTTATCCCAGGGCAGCCTTCATTCGTCTCCTGACTTGAGGTTGGAAACGTGAGTCAGAAAGAACTGGCACTCAAGTTAATGACAATGACCATGGGATACCTATAGCATCTTTTGCCGATAGAAAACAGCTATGAAAATGGAAGGCAAAATAGTTACGATTACATTGAATCAGCAGGAAACGGTATTGTGTACCAGAGTACTGTCAGTGGAATAACAACAAATGAACATATAGGCTTCCTATTATGTAGTAATCATTTTATTTTCACTCTCTCTCCTTCTTCTGAAAGCGCCGGTTATTATTCTCTTTTCTCAGCCTTTTCCGCCAGATTGCCATCACAGTCCACGTTCCCTCTAGAGAGAGAGAGAGAGAGAGAGAGAGAGAGAGAGAGAGAGAGGATATGTGTTTCAATCTTCATCCCCATCTTTCCCCTCAAGAGGAAAGTCTGCCATCGAGTGCGTTACAAATTCAATGAAAGTTTTTAGTGGCCCTTACTCTCGGTAGCAGATTAGGACTCGTATAGAAATGACTCTTTAACAAGTATTATTGTGATGAGGCATTGAATTTTGATCCTTTGCGGACCGAGAGAGAGAGAGAGAGAGAGAGAGAGAGAGAGAGAGAGAGAGAGAGAGAGAGAGAGTTCTATGGAATGGCTTCTTTTATGATGTCATTTGATGGCAAATTTATATAAGTAGACCCATCTTTATGCTGCCTGTTCATTGGGCTGTCTATATATATATATATATATATATATATATATATATATATATATATATATATATATATATATATATATATATATATATATATATATATATATATATATATATATACATATATATATATATATATATATATATATATATATATACATATATAGATATATATATATATATATATATATATATATATATATATATATATATATATATATATATATATATATAATATGTGTGTGTGTGTGTGTGTGTGTGTGTATGTAGATATTTATATATAGGTATATACATATATTTATGTATGTATATATATATATATATATATATATATATATATATATATATATATATATATATATATATATATATATATATATATATATTGTGATGTGGTAGTCCACTCATAAGTCGGGAGGGACGATCTCCCAGCAGGAAGAAATGAGGAAAAAAGAAAAAAGAAAACAGTAATGGAGCCAGGAAACAGTGACTATCAAATGGGTTCTATGAGTACACACTGGAGCTGGGCGTTGAGGTGAACCTGGTGCAAGGGTAGTTCTATTGTTTTCCTGAGGGATTCTACCATCACGGTTCTACCCACTGATGTTCTCTCACTAAAGGGCAGGATGGCTTTGTGCAGCAGAGTCTGGTCTGCCCCCATATCACACAGCATCATAATCCATGCAAGCTTGGTATTTGGTTCCTGCAGGGACACTGAGCCATCGTAAGTGAAGGCATTCCTCCCCCTTTTCACTCTTTCATCTGCCTGGGTGGTCAGTGACTGGGCTTTCAATTTCCTCCGTTTCTCCTTGACTTAATGGCCCTTTGGAAGATCTCTGGCATTCTGATTGACAGTTCTGGCTTGACTGGACTTTTTCCCAGCTTCTTGATGGCAGAGCTTTGACCAGCACTGGGATACCTCGTGTCCTCTTTTTCCACAGTGTGTGTAGGTTCTTTTCCTATTGTAGAATTGACAGTGCTCCTTCCTTTTGCACTCCAACTTGTGTGGTTCTCTTATGGTTACTAGATGAACATTCTGTTCTTGTCTTAGAATTTCGTAGAACCTTCCTCCAGTGTCGTAGGAATCCTCGGCAGGTAGAGGAGGGCTCGTCTTGCCCTACATACAGTTGCAGGTGAAGTTCTTGCCAGTCACACAGTATAGCAAAGGTTTTGGCATTTGTGACATCTCCTTCAGGAAGATGTTCCTTGCCTCTGGCATCAACACTGAACTGAACTTTTCCAAATGTGTTAAACCTCATAAGACGTCGTAGGTTTTCTCCTGCAGAGCGAAGTCGAGCCAGCGATTAAGAGTGGCCCCCATTCAGTTCTCTCCCTGGGCAAAAGAATTTCCATTACAGTTATCGTAAAGGTCGAGCAAAGAATCGGGTTATGATATTTTCACCTTGGTGGTCCATTTTCTTTTTCTTTAATTAGCATCTCTGCCTTTTGTTAAATGTTATCAACCAATTCATATGCTCATAGCACTCGAATAGATCTAGTGATTAAAGTAAATTTACTTCGTTATCATAGATAGATCCAGGACAGGCCCCCACCTTCCTTACGTGTCGTAATAGTCTAGATCAGTGGTTCTCAAGCTGATTATTCCAGGGACCGCATCGGCGGCCACGAGATGTTACTGGTGGCCGCACTAAGTACAATTAATATAAAATATGGCAATAAGGTCTCATCCTCCATAAATGGCTTAATTATAGGTACCTACAAGAAATGTCCAATTACAAGTATTCTAAAAAATAAAAATAGAATGCAGACAACAAATTTTATATTTATCCTTTAGGTATGATTTAAAAAGAAATTCTTGTGCAGGCAATCGGTTTATTATTCATTATTCAAGTAACAGTCTTGATATTCATTTTTCAGATAACAGCTTTGAAAAAGGGAATTCTTGTACTGTTCTCTCTTCCAGAGCAAGCCTCAAAGCTGCTTCAAGATTCATATCAGTCAGCTTGTTGCGATATTTATTCTTAACGAAATGCAGTGCGCTAAATGGCCTCTCACAATAAACTGTTGTTGGAAATATTGACAACAAAAGAATGCCAATAGTGGCAATCTCTTTAAATGGATCCAAATTATGTAACTTACACCAGAATTTCTCAATCGTTGTGGTCTCTTCATCAAAAAATCTTTTAAGCTTTTCATCACTGCGTAACTCTAACATTGAAAATTTTACATTCTGCTAGTTAATTGATGACGATAATCTCATTTACATTAATTTGAAATCATTAGCCTTCATTTCTTGAAAAGGAAATAAAACAAAAAACATAGCCTTAAAAAACTCTAATTCTTAAAATCTTTCGTGAAGCTCAGTGATCACTGTATCGAGCGATTCCCTTATTTTAGTCTGTATATTAGTTTCAACTGCATCGTCTGAAATTTCTCTCAAATAACTATCTAAAGAGGGGAAATTGGACAGATCATTATCAATGACCTGTGAGGCCAGGTCTTTAGCTGTGTTTTTAAGTTTGACAATGAAAAACATGGCATCAATCACTGTTAAGTTCCTATTTTGTGGTTGCTTATTAATAGAGCTAAGCCTTGGTAAAAGGTCCTTCAAAAATAGAATAGAACATCTAACATTATCTTTTCTCAAAGTTTCTACTAAATCATTGTGTTTCTTGGTCATTGCATGCAAAACCTCATCATATAATTCACAAAGGCGTGTAACACTATGATCAAAACTTAGCCATCGAACATGATTGTAATTAAGTAGCACATTATGCTTTTCATCATTAGTTTCACATAGTGATCCGAAAGAATTAGACAACACGCTGCTAGTGTTTATTACATTGATCACTTTCCTCACTAGAAGTTCTACATCATCAAAATGCTTGATAATAGTTTTACTAACTAGAGCTTCTTGTTGAACAATACAGTGGAGGCGAAATATTTCACCTTCACAGTCTCTATTAAGTAAACTGAGTACACCATTTCGTTCACTTTTCATAACAGCAGCACCATCAGCAGTTGCAGCACACAGATTGTACAATGAAACATTCAACTTATTCAAGCTGTCTTTGATTGCTTCATGAATGTTGACTGCATTCGCCCGTTCCTTTATTGATGTCAGGCACAAGAACTTCTCTGCAAAGTCTTTTTTGGTCGACGTCATAATATCTTACACATATAAACATTTGATTTGTTTTTGTGATATCGTTGCTCTCATCCAGACACAGACTAAAAAATGGGCTTTTGCTAACTGATATGCTCACTTCCTTGCTTATATACATCCCATGTTCATCCATTCTTCGCTGAATGGTGTCATTGCTGAGGGCCATATTACGAAATACTGTATTTTCAGGTTCAACTGCCATGACAACCGATTTCAAAAATTCACCTTCTGTAGATGGCTTCCTATGCTTCCCTATCATATAACTCACTTTCAATGATCCCAAATACAACTGATCAGCGGTTGTCAGAAAAGTAGCTAATTTTCTTTTTCGACAATATATACACCGTTAAGAAGTTTCTTTCTCAAATTTGGAGTACACCACTTTTTTTTTTACTACTTCGTCATGAGTTTTATAATGGCGTTGCATTGCATATGATTTAATTTGTTTAATTTCTGCACTGCACACTACACAGATTCCTGCGGGCTTCTCTCAATTTTCATTGAACACGATATCATACATTTCTTCCCATTCTTTATGGAGTTGTCTTTTTTCTTCCAAAAAAGTAAGGCTACGTTTTGCTTCTGGGAGACAGTCATCCGAAGTGGAGGGGTGTCCTTCAGAAGTGGAGCTCTTGGATTTATTGCCCTTGGAAAAAAAAATTTCTGATATCCATTTTCAGAGATGCTTTGGGGAAAAGTAGCTCTTCGTTGGGTGAGTCGGTAGAGCTGCAGACTGTCACTCGATGGGCCGGAGTTCAATTCCCCGGCCGGTTGATGAAGAGGTAGAGGAATTTATTTCTGGTGATAGAAATTCATTTCTCGCTATAATGTCGTTCGGATTCCACAGTAAGCTGTAGGTCCCGTTGCTAAGTAACCAATTGGTTCTTAGCCGCGTAAAATAAGTCTAATCCTTCGGGCCAGCCCTAGGAGAGCTGTTAATCAGCTCAGTGGTCTTGTAAAACTAAGATATACTTATTTTTGGGGGGGAAAAGTAGTGACAAAGCAAATCAACTTTCTTCAAAGCAGCAGCTCCAAGCTCACTGAAACACCAGGTCATCTTGACTCTAGATACAAGTCGGGAGGGAAACTCTCCCAGCAGGAAGAAAAAATAAAAAAGAAAACAGTAATGTAGGTTAGCTGGAGAGGAGACTTAACTAGCCAGAAAACAGTGACTATCCAATGGGTTCTACGAGTACACACGATTGTCGTTCACCCAGCTTTTGAGGCATTTGCGTCTAAAGGGTGTCCTTCCACTCCCATACTTCTACAGTCAAGACTTTCTCCACTATGAATTTAATTCTGTTAATATGACAGGTCTTTTTTCAATCATGGAATGTTAAGGCAGGACGAGCTATGATTATCTGAATGAGACCAACCAAGGGTTTGAATGATATCGTTTGTTACAATTGATCAATTTATTATACAAGATTTTTACACTACACAACACACACACACACACAAGCATATGTATATATATATATATATATATATATATATATATATATATATATATATATATATATATATATATATATATATATATATATATATATATATATATATATATATATATATTTACTATGCAGACCTCATTCAAACTGGATGGTATCTAGTGGAGATATTTATCCAAAAAAGTTACAGGCTTTCTAGGACAAACAGTCCTCATTCTCAAGTATCCTTATATATATATATATATATATATATATATATATATATATATATATATATATATAAATATATATACTATATATATATATATATATATAAAATGTGTGTACTATATATATATATATATATATATATATATATATATATATATATATATATATATATATATATATATATAGATGTATCTATCAAAAGGCCACCTCTACACTTGCATCATAGAGAAGGGTGTCGTGGATACTTTTGTATTTCTGGGGCACCTATCGAATGACATCATTGAATCAACATGTGTAGGCATCCAAGGTGGAGCAGTCCCCCATGGGTGTCCTGTGGTTCTGGTACCACCCCCAAGGCACGATGAAGGTAGTGAGCTTGCGACTTTCCTCTTTCAGTTCTACTTGCTGAAACCCCCAATAAGCATCAGCAACAGTCTTGAAAGACTTCGACGGGACTCTCAATACCATGTTGAAGGGCACAGGAGTATGGTGCATCTCTCTCATGAAATATGCATTAAGCCGCTGGTAAACGACAGTGTGTCAGGGCTGGCCGAACACACCACTCTGTTGTCTCTCCAGGGGGAACGGGTTGCAGGACCCCTCTTTTTACGTCTTCATTGAGTTGGGCTTAAACTTGATCCTCCCAATGCTTAGGGGTCGACGCAGGAGCATGGCAGGCATACAGTACTGCTCCAGGGTTGAGATGGTGTGATAAGGCTTACCTGTCATCACAGGTAGAGGTTCCCTTGAGGTATTGAATGCTGAGGATGAAAAATGCTGTCATAACCATTTCTCAAGTCTTGGAACATTCTCCTCTAATGGTGAAAGAGGCACTGTCGTTAGTTTTGGAGGCATGGTGGCTGTTGCAGCTGGAGTTGCGTCATTGAAATCACTAGGCCTATTTATGTCCAATGAGGCCTCGGAAGGAGTGTGATGAGGGAATTTCTCTGGTATTAGGCCCAGCTCCTTACAGGCTTATTGAAAGGCAGAAGTGTTTAGTTGTCTTCATGAAATAAACGTCCTGCAAAGTGGAGCGCCCTTCATACTTAATTCAGCAGGGAGCCAATCCCATGCATTTCAGGGGTATGTCAGCAACATCTCTCAGACCAGCCCGGTGTCACAGCACTGCAGGTCCTACATTTATTAATGAAAGCAGGAAGGTCCCGCTACACACACTTGGGCGCCCTTGTCTGCCACAGCAGAGGCAAGCTAACAGCCCCTCCCATGATCATGTTGGACATCCACCTTGATCGTGGGTTGAGGGGTATGGCAGGCTTCAGCCACTACAACAACTGAAATGTCTACAGAGGCTGCAGGCCCCTCTGTATTCTTCTTACTGCTTCTGAAGCATTTCTTCAGGTGACCTACCTTCTGACAACCGTGGTATGTGAGGGATTTGGCTGGGCAAGAGGCTCTGTCCTGACCGTGTCGCCCTCTGCAATTGCTTCAGATATGGTGTGTGAGGTTCACATTACCCCTGGCATTCTGGGTCCCTGCAGCTTCTGGTGTGGTATTCAAGTCAGTATCAGTTCCAGCTGTATTAGGAAAATTGAGCCAAGATTTCCTGCCTTTAGCAATCTTGCTGGCTGCTTCAAGCGTACAGCACATGGCTCATAAATTCTCAATATCATTAAAGATATTTCATATTTGAAACACGTCTTTTTAATTCCTGGTTATTAAGGCCTACAATAAGTTTATATAATAATGTGTTCTGACAGGTCGAAACCACAATTAGGGCATTTGAAATTACAATCACCAGCTTTCTGCGTGAACTTAATGAAATAATTGCTCACGGACTGATTTGGTCCTTGCACTATACTAAAAAAAATCAGACCAGTACACTGCCTGATTTGATAAACGAATCACTATTTTTTCTACAGCACCGAGAGCTTTCTCGGGTGTGAGATTATGCCATTGAGCATCAGTAAACCTGACGCTGAAGGCCTGTTGAAGGGCGGGGATGCAGTGTAGGCGGACATGATGAACAGCTTCAGTAGGTGGCCACCTAAAAGTTGCAACCAACAGGACATTGGCACCTCCAGGACTGGAATTCTGCTGAAGATATCTTGATCTCGCATTCTTCTGAAGCTGAAGACTGTGGAATCCTCGGAAGGGAGGCTGCTCTTGTATTCAAGAAGGCACGAACAAGGTCAGCCTGAAGCACCTGAATCACCTGTTGCTGTGCTGATAGGACTGCCTAATCCTGTAGCATGGACGGAACGATATTCCTGGGGATCAATGAGATTCTGCAGGTGGTTACAGATGGCCTTCGAGCCCTTGGGGTCCCGGGCGGATTCCTGCGAGGTGGAACCATTTCTGGAGATGTGTGGCTCTTGAGTAGCTCACTGCACCATGTTTGGTTGACTATCTTTGTTTTACAAGTTCATGCAAAGAATAATACATGCTGACTGGATGAGGGCAAAGTACAGACAGAGCGTGTCGAGGCGGTAACATCATAGCTGCTGAGAGACAGCCCACAGCTCGTACACTAAAAACCCCCTACACATTTCTAACTCACTTTCCATATATCTTACTGCTATCATTTTTAACACCAGCTTCACTATATAACATTCCCAACTATGTTAATGCCGTTTCCAAATAAATTAATAATTTTTATCTACTATATCAGGAACTGAAATTTAATATTTCTTCTGTGGTCTAACAAGTTCCTGGGAAGCTATTTCATCTTTGAAAATACACACACACTTGTGTATATATATATATATATATATATATATATATATATATATATATATACTCAAGGTTTGTGGAGTGCAAAAGAGAGAGAGAGAGAGAGCGCGCGACTTACTCATCCTCATTTTTTATTACCCCAGGTGTAACAGCTCCAGATACGTGCCAGAGCAAACTTATTTCTACTTTCAGTTTAACATTACATACATTTTTTTATAGTCAAGAAGATGCTGTAAATAACTGGATATACACATGTTAATTTTCTCATAAACTAATATTCTGAAGCACGGGTAAATCATCTTTTGCATGCCTGATTACTAATGTCAGTACCCATAGGACGAACGTGACTAACGTCACCTATGTATAATTATCAAATTCTATATTTCAACAAAATGCTCGGAATCTGTTAACTGTCCACGATATAAATGCGTTCCTGTTTCAGAAAAATAAATATGAAACAACTGACACTTCTGATAATTCCTCACTGACTGAGGAAAGTAGGAAAGAAACTCCAGTCTTTACACATTTGTTGTAACGAAACAGTTAACTGATCAAGGCCTCCTTCAGATTTGACCAGTCGAGCTCCAGTTGCTCTTGTTGAGAGAGGATGACAAGAGAGACGAATTTATCAGGTTTAACAGAGAGTTTTACTGAGTTTCACCAAACGCCTGTCGAAACTTTGGATTTCAACGAATTCGTCATCTCTGGCTTATATAAATTGAACACATTTGCATTCGTTCACCCGTCCCCAGTCTTCCTGGCTCCGGTAACCCTGTGCCTTCCGCAAGTTTCAGCTACCTTTCAATACGCAAAAAATAAAAAATAAAAAATCAGTCTTTGTCCTTCCTGTACCTACGTACATTGCCCTTTGTCTCATTAAGTACCGAAGCATTCAACATATTCTCGGCAAACAAACCGACTCATAAATTTCTTCTCTTCCCTTCCACATCCCTGCGAAGTCAAAACCCAAGACCTGGTATTTAATTTTTCTTTTGTTTTTTCTAATAGCAAATCAGGTTATGGGGTAACAACACGCCCCTCGTCATTCGTTGGTTGCTCTCATTTTTTTTCTGACGTCCCACAGAAGTCTGAATACGTCGTTACCACTGAGGCTTTTCTGGTATTTGGAAGACATCTCCTCCCATCAAGGGGTCAACAGTTCTTTAAAACACTTTGTAATATGTTATGACTTTTGCCCTCGGAGGACTGGTTTTGTGTGTGTATATATATATATGTGTGTGTTTGTGTGTGTGGGTGGGTGTGTGTATATGTGTGCGCATGTGTGTTTAAAAAACCACAGAAGATCCACGTGATTTAGGATAAGCGAAAACCACAGTAAAACAACGTCAAAGGATCCATAGCAAAGCACTTGGGCGTTTATTCAATCAAAATCGGGGCGCAAATAAGACAAAGGTTAGAAGAACGGTACAAGGTAAGCAAAAACATTTCAGACACATAAAAACCAGTGTTGACTTTAACAGTTTACATCTGGATTTGGATTTTGATATGGTTTGTTTCGATGTTGTTTATCTATTCAGATAAGGACCTGTAGATGGTTTGTTGGAACTCCGAGAAGAATTCGAAAATTCCCTTGACCGTTTAAAAAGTATTTGACCTTATACGATTACGTATAAAAGATTGTAATTTTTGTTTTAATGCGTAGTTCCTGTCCTTAGCAATAACAACGGAATTTTTCTGAGAAAAAATGTTAATTAAAAATTTTACCACAAGAAATGACATAATTTAGATATGTGGATGATATTTTTCGTATCTGAATTACGAAAACCTTCAGGAGTTTTACTTAAGCACATCCATCAGATTTACCGTAGAGGGCGAAAAAATTGTGTTTGGATTTTCTTGACGTTTCTGTTCTTAGGTGAGAGAGAAATTTTATTTATTCAGTGTTCTGAAAATCTGCTGACATTAGCTCGTTTATTCGTTTTTATTCTCACCATCATCGAAATGTTAAATCATCTTTTTTGCTGGAGATAAAAACTATTTGCGATGTTGCCTTGGAAATGAGATACCTCCGGACTCTTGTAGATGCACCATTGAAAAGAGCCAGGGAAACATTTTATTTAACTGACGACAAACCCAGCTTTTTTTTAAGTTTAACATTCCAAAGTTATGTAACAAAGGTTTTTAGGAATTCCTAAGATTTTGAAGTTTTTCAACGGAAATTTTGCTTTCCGTCACTTTAATGTTAAGGGTTTGGTAAAAAGAAATTCTTCTCGTGATGTTTCTGGTTGCATATATGAAATTCCCTGCAAAAATTGTGATAAAAATATAACGGACAAACTGGAGAATCACTTGCACGACGGATCGAACAGCAGCAGCTGCCTGTAAGAATTGGCCAAATGTCAAATGAATTACTTGTCCTCGGGAGACTCAGATCATTCTCCTAACTGGAATGAAGCAAAGCGCAGAGCTCCATGCAACGGTACACTTGAAAGCAATGTCACTGAATCTTGTTTTATCAAGCAAACACTAGTAGTGTTTTATACTTGAGTCTTAATCTCTTTAAATTTGATGCTTTTATAACTAAAAAAATTCGTTGATAAACATAAGCAGAGATTAAAATTCAGTTTTATACATGTTTGGGAAATTGTATGGTCACCCTTTCCATAGTTTTTAACGTTACATATATTGTTTCGTTTTGTGACCAGATTATCCAGACGATCTCTTCCTTTATTACCCCTCGACAATTAACCATAGGTTGGTTCTTTTTCATTTTGTTTAAATTTTACCATTTTTCTAAACAGTGTCTCATTAGAGTTCCGACGATGCGTGAATAAACGCGAAAGCGCTTTGTATGGATATATATGGTCGCTTCCGGAGCCACTGCTCAATTTACATCTACGGGGTGGCGAGGGAAAGCACAGTACATTTCATAGTTTATTGTACCGACGTTTCCTAACACTCCTTGGTTGCATTTGCAGGGCTGAAAATGTGAATTTAGTTCCAATCTTTTAACAGCGCATAAAATGTTTCGACAAAAGATGTAAAATTACTAGAGTCCAATGATCAGAAAATTTTTGGCAGCTATGTGTTTTACGAATCTTCGAATGATTGGTCTTTAAAAATTTGTTTTTTCGTAGTATCGCTCTCTCGAAGTTTGTTTCATTGACTAGGATTACTTTTTATCAAATATAGAAAAAGAATATTATCACCTGGCTACTTTAACTGAAGAACTTTTATTCTCTGTCTTTCTTACTCTTTCGTTATCGTTTTCTCATCTTTCTCAATAACTTGAGATTCTTTTCTCTGATTATCCGGGCTTATTCCCGATTCTTACTCATTCCATTCAAACTTTTCCAATTCCTCCAATGAAAGTGTTCTCAGTTGAACCTAAATCTAAATATTTTCGCAGTAAAACTGCTAGAATTTATTGTAAAATATTCTCTGTCGCTCTGAACCACTCGTCTCTTGCGCTTTTCCAAGCGGACAGGCCCAAGTATGCAATCGTGAGTATCCTGGACAAAACCCTCACCTACCCCCGAGGGTACAAGAAGGATGAGAATGCGCTTGGGTGGAGGAGGAGATTGAGGCTATAGGAGTAGTAGTAGTAGTAGTAGGATTTAGAGGGGGTGGAGGGTGGGGAGGAGGAGGAGGAAGAAGAAGAAGAAGAAAACGAAAACGCGAGACACGAAACCTGGCTTGTCTCATCTCACGTTCCAATCTACATAGCAACGCCTGAAGTCGCATCTCGCTAAGCCTCCCCTTGTCCTCTCCCCTCCCCCCCTCTCTCTATCCCTCGTCCGGGTCGTCTCTCTCTCTCTCTCTCTCTCTCTCTCTCTCTCTCTCTCTCTCTCTCTCTCTCTACTAGAATCCCGGAATTTCATCAGGATTGTAATATGAGTGGTGGGAGATCAGCATAGACTTAGCCGCCCTCATATGGCCCTGTTCCCAGATCTTCCACGCGCCTCATGTCAGCAGATGAGGTTTCGAACTCCCCTTCCCCCTCCATACCCCTTCCCGAAAACTCAACGGCCACTTCCAACCCCAACGGAATCTATCATCTTATTCTTTCCGTCAGGGGAAAGTGTATTGGTATACAGTATCAGCTCGAGGCGTTGAAAGGGAGAGGTTATATTTTATCTCGAAATGTATGCTTTATTATTATTCGTCTGAAATATTTTCGAATAATAGCAAATAAGTTTACAATCCTTTATCCGAAATTCTAAAAACCGGAAAGCTTTAAATCCTGTGTGTGTGTGTGTTTTTTTTTTTTTTTGTGTGTGTGGAGGTTAAAGCGTCAGCTTAAGGTATTTCAGATCAATGAAATGTACAGTAATCCGTTTATAGCCCCACTTAGTGTGAAATTCACGTGTTTACCTGACTTACCCTCGTATCACGTGGCTTTCTGAAGCCAAATTTCTAACGTGTGTATGTGTGTTTCAGAGAGAGAGAGAGAGAGAGAGAGAGAGAGAGAGAGAGAGAGAGCTATTGGCCCCGGTTAGGTTGTTACTGCGATAACCATTTGCAAAAGTCTAATAATACAGTTGTGTCGAGAACAATGATAATTGTAATAAAACTGTTGTTTTGCTTACTGTACCCAATTAAATTTCATGTATCATTGTCATATTGTTATCGTATCATAGAATATGAACATAGCGACCATGCCCCATTTGCATTCCGGTAATGTTTAGTCTCGAAATCATCAGCTGATGTGTTTTACCGACATCACCACTGCCGTTAGTTGCTAAATGAAACGTAATTCGGAGATACAGTGCGTTTTTTTTTTTTTTATTATCAGAGCTGAGTTTAAGACTGCAACTTTGTTTATAAACGTAGTAAATTAGATGAAGTATATGTGTGATTTCACCAGTTCCGGTTGTTGATTTTGCCTCTTTCAGAATGTTTTGCAGCCTTCAAATATTATTCGTTTCTTCAGCAACAGCCACAACCGTCAGTTTAGTGGTATACTCTCTTAACACCATCTACATTGCATGAAGAACGAATAAAAAAATGATTGAGTTTTCATTATGAAAATCACATTGAAAATTAACACATTTTTAACAAGTCAACAACTGCAACGTTTGTTTATGTCAGTACTTGCTGTTGTTTATGCTAGTGTTTTCACGCAATAGTTAGTGGTTTTTAATTATAAGAAATAATAATGAAATCTTAGACAGCCACAAGTTTGGTGAACCTGGCTGAATGTATGAAGACTCGCATTTAACCTACTGAACCTCTGCTTCTATATATATAAAAAAAGAAGCCTGGTATAATATACCGAAAAAGAAACTCGCACATTAAGCACAGCCTCGTGTAATCTACCGAAAATGCATCTCGTCCCTTATACTATATACGTGATGAAATCATGTTTTGGGACAAAATTTTAAGGATCGCATGATACACGAGATCGGTTGATACATGAGTATATACGCAGAATACGGTTCTTTTTGATGTTAGATATTTTTGAGTTTTATAAAATTCTTTGTTGGCAACAAACCATTGTGTATTTGAGGAGCGAGCTCCCGCTCCTCAGTCCGAAAAAATACAAAAATCGAAACAGCTGGCCCCAAGGGTTTCGGATAGGGGGATTGTGAGCTGAGCTTTCAACCGTTCTGCCCTGTTATTCATGAGTTATCCTCTTATTTTGAAAGTCTGTTTTCTTGTTCTAATATTCCTGTTTATCTAGGAGTTGTCTGCTCCAAAATAACCGTCCTTGTATTAATTCATCCTCACTTCGTACGTCCCGGAGATTGACAGATTAACCAGATGAAATAAAAAACCGGCGTCACAAAAACCACATCTACCGATGCTGAAAATATCCGGTATAGAAGGCATCATTTTTCGGCATTATTTTTCTTAGGCTACTGTTAGCTCCTCTACACTTCTAGTATTACTAACAGATTTTCCTATAAAAATGATTGCAATTAGGAGGGTGTCGAGACAGCAAGTCCCGACACTGAAGAAGTGACGCATCGTTCCGAAACTCACCCATATATCCCGTATTCTTGCACATTATGTTGGCTATGAAGAAATTTCATTATTCAGGTAAGAGACATTTAACCTGGCTGGATTCGGCGGCGAGTCTCAAGATGAAGTCTTAATCCGCAAACTGTCCTTGTTCTACAAAAACATGTGGCTGCACATTATGTTGTACTATGAAGAAATTATCATTATCATTATTTTACTGTATTTAAAATGATCATTCTCATATTATGCGTATGGTATCATTCTGCCGTCGTGACTGTCATCACACAGCGTTCGTTGCTACTTCAACAGCGACACCAACTACCACTGCTACTGTTACTACCCATAATACCACAAACTTTTTCTCCTCCGGACTATACAATCGGGTCTCTTTAATATTCAATTCACTCTACCTCGGAAATAAATATTTTCATATATGTTACCGAAGGGGAATTTTTAGTTGATAAAGTTGCAGGTGCACTAACGAAATTGCAAGTTATGAGGCTGCCGTGCAAATCTTAGCGAGGACTTGCAAAACAGCTCAAATTCGTACCTAGCTTTGCACTTCTTCTTTCCTCGCTTATTTTCGTCGTGTTATTTTTCTATTTATCTTCCTCCTTGTCGTTTGCATTACTTTCCCCCTCACCTGTCTTCCTCTCTCTCTAATATTTGAACAGACATAAACACACGTTGACCATTAATATGTATGTGGTCATACATGCAGTATATAGATATATATCATATATATATATATATATATATATATATATATATATATATATATATATATATATATATATATATATATGCATATATATATGTGTGTGTGTGTGTGTTTGTGTATGTGTGTCTCCTACCAACAACTGTTGTTTTTTTTCCTAATCACTGCGGTGTCCTTCACATTGATCTTCAATGCCTGCTGTCCTTTCCTACGTTCTTGATCTCTAAGGTCGTATGTATCATCCTTCGTTGTTCGGGATTGTCCCCCTTCGTTCCACCTTTCTGTTTATGTTCGGTAGGCTATATTGTTTCACAAATGACCTTGTCCTCGAAATTTTTCCCAACGTTGCCATCGTTTTTTCATAACAGTTCATGAGGGCATTCTCTTAGGTTATTCTCTCCATGTTTTATTCTGGTTTTTATATAGAAAATCTGTCTTTTCCCAGTTGATCTTATGGTTGTATTTCCAACAGTGGTTGTGCAATGCCGAGGCTTTGTTATGGCGGGGAATGTTTTGTTTATACTGGCTTGTTCTCTTCTCGCACGATTTGCCGTTCTGTCCAAAATATACTTTATCATCACAGTCACAAGGTGCTCCATAGACCTTACTCCTCTTTTCCTCCCCTTTTATTTTTCAGTTTTATTGTTTAGATCCTTAACGATGATATTGTTTGGAATAACGATCGTATTTTTGTGTTTATACCTTTATCTTGGCGACTTTCCCATAGCAGTGTTTCCTAGCCTTGCTATGCGCCTTCTTCTGCTAGTGAGTCGGGTATCCCAGTTTTTGGAAAGAGGCAAATAGACACTGAGTCAGGCCCTGGTTCACTTAAGGTGGACTCCAAACCCTGTAGGCCTTAATAATCAACCCTTCCATCATCCCTATCTTGATATCTTGCATGTGGCTCGAATACATGCGTATGTAAGCGTTTACATGTGTCTTCTCTGTGTATACTACATTCTGTTCTGCTAGCTACCCTTGTGAGTTCAACAGCCAGAAAGAGGATTATCCCTTCTTTCTCCTCTGCTAAGGTGAATTTAATCTGTTCGTTAATCTGGTTAAGTTTACCCAAACAACTAACCGATTTCTCTTTCTCCCCACAGTATATTACTAAGACGTCTGTTAAGAATATAAGCGTAGTCGTTGAGTCTTCGTTAGTTTCTTTAGTTACCCCCCTACCAATTACGTACTCGTTTTCTGCTACTAGTCTTTTGTTTGTGTATTATTAATATATCTCTTCCTGTATTTGTGCTGTATAAGCAAAGAAGTACTTATTTTCCAGCTGAGCATTTTGTATCCACGATCTTGTGAGTAATAAACAGAGTTTGGTTTAAGATGGCTGCCTCTCATGCATAAACCTGACCATCTTCATTTTAGCCTTGAGGTTGCCTCAGGAGATACCTTTAGGAGATATTAAGGTATTTCTAAGTATTAGCTACAAGCCTGTTTTTAATTTGGAAATTTTCCTATACTTTTAGGGCTGCTGATAAAGGAGATGCATTTGTTTGTTGTCTGCCAAGTGTTATTTGCCCCCTAACTCTACCCAACTGTAAAGGGGTACTGTGGGTATTCGGGGTTTCGGGTGGGGAAGAACACGCACAAATGTAGCGGACATGTTTACATTGTGGAAGCGCACTCCAGAAGTGTAAATCGCCAGGGAGCCATTCGTTGCAGGGGGGAGCGGCTGAGGGAAGGGGAGGACAGTGGGGAAAGGCAGGGAGAGAGTTGCTCACATCCCCCCAAAATGACGGGGGAAGGTGAGAAGCGGAGTTGTGGGGAGGCAGGAGGTTTTGCACAGAGGCAAAACGTACTGTCACCGAGGAAACAGAGGGGGGTGTGTTGGGGGTAAGTAGGAAACGCATTTGGAAGAATAACAGGCCTGCAGAAAACAAAACGTCATTCTTTTACCAAGAGCCCTAAAAGTATAGGGAAAACCAATTTCCAAGGCACCAGTCAGTCCGCAGGAGTTCCGAACTCGTAAAATAATCTGGAAAAAGAACACAATTCGATACACTAAGAAACCAAACCCCAATAAACTTACCTGAGGGACTCCGAGCCTGTTTCTAGGGGAGCAGAATGCTTTTTGCTGAATGCCCAGCCTACACTCACTACTGCACCGGGGGCTAAAATTCTCTCTTTAAAAAAAAAAAAAAAAAAAAAGCCGTGATCTTGACGCAGCTTAATTAACATCTGGTAATTGCTGTAACAACATACGTTAATCTCCCGGCAGTTGACGTAAGAGTTTTCACAGGTAACGGCCAAAGGGTGGCGTGTCACAGGTTCAAAGGAGCGTATGGCAAGGAATCAGCCGGTGTACTGAAACGAAATACTTAGGAACCGTTCTAATGCAAACAGGCTGGTGCAACAGTTGGAAAGACGGTGGTCTAACCTGTGAGGATCGTATATGAATACCCCCCCCCCCCAACACACCCTCCAGGAGAAACTTCTCAATTCCTCCTGAAACCCTTTTTGCCATGTTTAGTACTAGCCCCTGGGCGTTCAAATGTATTTCGCCGTGTTCAGTACTAGCCCCTGGGGGTTCAAATGTATTTTGCCATGTTCAGTACTAGCCCCTGGAGAATCAAATGTCCCTAAATGCATTTCGCAAAATTGAAACTTGGAAACGAACATGATCTCTCAAGAGCACGCCCCCCCCCCCCGGGCCTTTTTCCTCAGTAAGGAGTCAGCCTGTGTACCAAAAGCTCCCCTATAAGAGTGAGCAGGCGTGGCAGCATTCGAAATAGCAGTAGTAGTGAAAGTTTTTGTCTTTGTAACAGCTACATTTGTCGTCTTGTTCCTCCTGTGTTTGTGTAAGTGTTTTTCGTCTCTGTAATGCCATATACAGTAAAGTTTGCTCACCTTCTCACCCCACCCCCGTTGTCTACCACACCCATAACCTCGCTTTCCCCTACATTGTAGGGTAGTAACAAGCGGGGGAGCAAATCACTGTCCCGGTGGTATACCCCATCCATAACCCCACTTTCCCATCGGGTCCCCTAGCTTGTTGGATGAAGTTCTGTGGTTAATTACAGATTAATTAGAATCGTGCGATAAAAATTGAAGATAAATCCATAATTAGCGACTAAAAAACTGTAGAAAAAGTTAACTCTTTGGAGGCTGCACCAGTAGTTTCTGGCACTCCTGCCTCTTCAGAAACTCCGCCAGTGGTTTCTGGTGCTCCAGTCTCTTCGGAGGGAACAACAGGGATTTCTGGCACTCCTGCCTCTTCGGAGGCAGCACCAGTGATTTCTGGCACTCCTGCCTCTTTGGAGGCAGTGCCAGATGTACCTGGCACTCCTGCCTCTCTGGAGGCTGTACCAGGTATCCATGGTGTGTCTGCTTCTTTGGAGGCTGTACCAGCTATACCTGGTGTGTTGGCTTCTTTGGAGGCTGCACCAGCTATGGCTGACACTCCTGCCTCGTTGGAGGCTGTACATCAGTATCTGGTGCTTGTGTCTCCCTGGAGCCCTCACTGGATGTAGTTGGTGCTCATGATTCTTTGGAGGATACACCAGTTTTGTCTGAACCTCACACCCCTATGTGCCAAGGAGACAAGAAGCAATGTTGTGCAGGCTAAGGATTGGACATACAAGACTCACTTATGGGTTCTTGATGTCCGTCGGAAATCCTCCATTGTGCAATGACTGTATTGTTCCCTTGACTGAGATATTTGCTGGTCGAATGTCCCAGTCCTGGTAATCCGAGACATAGGTTCCTGTCCTGGGGACTTGACAGAGAAGGACATTTTATCCTAGCTACAGTTCTCTGTGAGGATTGTAATACAGAGCAGTTATATATCTTTGTTAGGGAGGTGGGCCTCCTCAACAAAATTTAGATCATATACATATAAAGTATTTGTATATATGGATAGTATATTTGAACAGATATGATTATATACATATATATTTTTAGACATTTTTTATATGAAACTCCTTTTAAACTTATTTATTTATCTATTTTTAGTTCCTGTCTACCCCAACGCCAAATCAAAGTCCTTCAAAAGAAGGCATCGTGCTTACCCCATATAAAAAATGGGAAAAAGCATGTTAAACGAAGAAGAAGAATTTCATTTTATACACCTAAGGTGTTGTGATGCCAGTTTTAGTTTACATACCATAACCCAGTGCTGTTATATTCATTATTAGTTAGGAGCTGCCTGACAAGTTCGAGCTCCACGTGAGTAGCTTTCCATGAGGAACGTTATAGGCAGCTCCTAACTAATAACGGATACAACAGCAACCTAATTAAAAGTTGCATATGGGAACAGGTTAGGACTGTATGTCTGCACACCAATGACAAAGCCTACCTCACCAGGAAACAGAGCCGCATATCACGACCAGTTTAAGGATGAGGTCAAGGCCATGAAAAGATTAATTACCAGAGGTACAACAGGTATGAATCTTAAGAAGAGTATTTCTTTATATGTCTACTGCTGCCTGAACCTAATCAGCACCTTTCTAATGTAGAATAGCACCTACCCCATAAAGAGGTGTGGAGGTCGACCAATTTAGTATATAAATTTAAATGTGCCGAAGGGACATGTCAGGACCTCAGCAATTGCTAAGTAGGTTGCACCATTACCACTCTACCCAGGCGATTGTAAGCCCACCACAACCAAGGGTCAATAATCCAACGTCCACGACCATAAACTGACACTGTGGAAGAATTATTAGAAAGCACAGAGACCGTGCATAGAGATGCCCGGTTCCATAGATTGTATATGGCAGAAGCTGTGAATGTAAATCAACAATGGTCTGCATTAAACTTAAAAAGGGACATGGACTTCATCCTCCCTTCTTCAAGGAAACCATAAGACATTTATTAGAATCTGAATGGAGAAAGAAGCGACAGAACGCTCCTAAACACGACTACCTACAGTGGAGCAAATGAAGACTACCGGCCAGAGATGGGAACCTCGCCCTCACCTGCGCCCTTTGTTGCACGCTGCAGCTTAGGGCTTGCCCTACAGAGCACCAGGGATGGCAATGCTGCTACACAGACCACCAGCGGGATGATGAGACCTGCCGGCCAATAGAAATTCAGCACCCAATTGTGTCATGATTCAAATTTTAGGCATAGTTGCTAAGTCCGCATGTAGTAATAAAAACTGTATATCAATTTGTAATTTAGTCCTGGTGACGTTGCTGATAAGCGAGGAAAAGGTCCGTCGACTGTAATAAGTAAATGGAAAGAATATTGAGTCATTTTTCCTTATTCCTGGAAGCTTGCCGGAAGATAAAAACAAGTATAGACTATTTAAAATCTAAAAAAAGACAATCACTTCAAATGATGCCATGACTTCAAAAGTGTACATATATGTGTGTGTACAGAGTATATATATATATATATATATATATATATATATATATATATATATATATATATATATATATATATATATATATATATATGTGTGTGTGTGTGTGTGTGTGTGTGTGTGTGTGTGTGTGTGTATGTATGTATATATATTCTATGTACCGCACAGTAAGAGTCAAAACGCAGAACCTGGTGACTTGTTGAGTGAAAAATATTTCATTCATTTGGAACAAAAGAATAGAAAGAAGCAAATGAACACAAGTAAAAATAATATCAGAAAAAAGAGAGGAAACAAAGTCAGGTAATGTGGATACCCTTGAAATATTTATGTAATTATGCTTATTTTCAATAACCCTGAAACCGAGGCTCCACCATTGTTAATGATCACAATTATTTGAAGGGTATCTATACTAGATATTCTCATTACCTGCCTGTTTGTTTCTCTCTTTTTTCTTATATTATTTTTACTTTTGTTCATTTTTTCTTTTTATTCTTTGTTCCAAATGAATGAATTTTTTTCACTCAACAAGTCGCCAGGTTACTGTGGTACATACTGTAGAATATATTTATACATATCTTATATATATATATATACATATAATATATATATATATATATACATATCATATATATATATATATATATATATATATATATATATATATATATATATATATATATATATATATATATATATATATATAATATATATATGATATATATATATACTCTATATGCACATATATGTACACTTTTGAAGTCATGACATCATTTGAAGAGACTGTCTTTTTTAGACTTTAAATAGCTTATACTTCTTTTTATCTTCCGGCAAGCTTTCCCAGAATAAGGAAAAATTATTCAATATTCTTTCCATTTACTTACTACAGTCGACGGACCTTTTCCTCGCTTATCAGCAGTGTCTTCAGGACTAAATTACAAATTTTTCTACTCAACAAGTCGCCAGGTTCTGCGTTTTGACTCTAACTGTGCGGTACGTAGGAATGTACACAGCGGGGCTGTCAAAGTATGTTTCTTCTGTGTGGGAAAGAGAACTGACAAATACAAAAACCTCTGAGAAAACTTTCATGACCTTCATGGATTTGAACTCTTTAGCTAATGATGAACTCCTTCCTTTAAAGAGAACTCTTTCACTGGACTCAAGAAGCTAGAGATCAGACAACTAAACTTGTTTATGGAGGAATAGCCAGTCATCAAGTTTGTTCAGATTCCATAAAAAAGCTACTCATTCAAATTTGTTTATGGAGGAATAGCCAGTCATCAAGTTTGTTCAGTTTCCATAAAAAAAGCTACTCATTCAAATTTATGGAGGAATAGCCAGTCATCAAGTTTGTTCAGTTTCCATAAAAAAAAGCTACTCATTCAAATTTATGGAGGAATAGCCAGTCATCAAGTTTGTTCAGTTTCCATAAAAAAAACTACTCATTCAAATTTGTTTATGGAGGAATAGCCAGTCATCAAGTTTGTTCAGTTTCCATAAAAAAAACTACTCATTCAAATTTGTTTATGGAGGAATAGCCAGTCATCAAGTTTGTTCAGTTTCCATAAAAAAGCTACTCATTCAAATTTGTTTATGGAGGAATAGCCAATCATCAAGTTTGTTCAGTTTCCATAAAAAAGCTACTCATTCAAATTTGTTTATGGAGGAATAGCCAGTCATCAAGTTTGTTCAGTTTCCATAAAAAAGCTACTCATTCAAATTTGTTTACGGAGGAATAGCCAGTCATCAAGTTTGTTCAGTTTCCATGAAAAAGCTACTCATTCAAATTTGTTTATGGTGGAATAGCCAGTCATCAAGTCTGTTCAGTTTCCATAAAAAAAGCTACTCATTCAGATTTGTTTATTGAGGAATATCCAGTCATCAAGTTTGTTCAGTTTCCATAAAAAAGCTACTCATTCAAATTTGTTTATGGAGGAATAGCCAGTCATCAAGTTTGTTCAGTTTCCATAAAAAAGCTACTCATTCAAATTTGTTTATGGAGGAATAGCCAATCATCAAGTTTGTTCAGTTTCCATAAAAAAAGCTACTCATTCAAATTTGTTTATGGAGGAATAGCCAGTCATCAAGTCTGTTCAGTTTCCAAAAAAGCTACTCATTCAAATTTGTTTATGGAGGAATAGCCAGTCATCAAGTTTGTTCAGTTTCCAAAAAAGCTACTCATTCAAATTTGTTTATGGAGGAATAGCCAATCATCAAGTTTGTTCAGTTTCCATAAAAAAGCTACTCATTCAAATTTGTTTATGGAGGAATAGCCAGTCATCAAGTTTGTTCAGTTTCCATAAAAAAGCTACTCATTCAAATTTGTTTATGGAGGAATAGCAAGTCATCAAGTTTGTTCAGTTTCCATAAAAAAGCTACTCATTCAAATTTGTTTATGGAGGAATAGCCAGTCATCAAGTTTGTTCAGTTTCCATAAAAAAGCTGCTCATTCAAATTTGTTTATGGAGGAATAGCCAGTCATCAAATTTGTTCAGTTTCCATAAAATAGCTGCTCATTCAAATTTGTTTATGGAGGAATAGCCATTCATCAAGTCTGTTCAGTTTCCATAAAAAAAGCTACTCATTCAAATTTGTTTATGGAGGAATATCCAGTCATCAAATTTGTTCAGTTTCCATAAAAAAGCTACTCAATCAAATTTGTTTATGGAGGAATAGCCAGTCATCAAGTTTGTTCAGTTTCCATAAAAAAGCTACTCATTCAAATTTGTTTATGGAGGAATAGCCAGTCATCAAGTTTGTTCAGTTTCATAAAAAAGCTACTCATTCAAATTTGTTTATGGAGGAATAGCCAGTCATCAAGTTTGTTCAGATTCCATAAAAAGCTACTCATTCAAATTTGTTTATGGAGGAATATCCAGTCATCAAGTTTGTTCAGTTTCCATAAAAAAGCTACTCATTCAAATTTGTTTATGGAGGAATAGCCAATCATCAAGTTTGTTCAGTTTCCATAAAAAAGCTACTCATTCAAATTTGTTTATGGAGGAATAGCCAGTCATCAAGTTTGTTCAGTTTCCATAAAAAAAGCTACTCATTCAAATTTGTTTATGGAGGAATAGCCAGTCATCAAGTCTGTTCAGTTTCCATAAAAAAAGCTACTCATTCAAATTTGTTTATGGAGGAATAGCCAGTCATCAAGTTTGTTCAGTTTCCATAAAAATGCTACTCATCCATTTGGAATAAGACAAACAATAAACTGATCCTACGTGAAGAGAGAAATAACACTGCTTAGATCATTGCAGGGAAGGTATTGTAGATTTTATCTCTGTGAGTCACGCGTACGTCTGCTCTCCTTTCCTGTTGGGTAAAGGAAGGTTTTAGATTAGACGAGTTGACAAACAATATCTGATTGTATGTGGCGAAAATTTATTGTAGCGAGCTCTGACCGAGTTTTAAAGACGCATGGAACAAGGATAGAAGATATTTGATATTTTCAGTTTCTTGACAATTAAGGGTATATTAAGGAAGAGCTCAGACGGAGAGTAACTTACGTAGTAGAAGTATATGGATGGCAAACGAAATTGAAGAAATTATCTAGTGAAAAATTACTTTTATTACATATACGATTTCCCAGCCCGAGAAGAACCCTAAAAGAGTTCAGAGGTCTGGTTAAACAAATCATTTATAACTAACTACATACGATTTGTGTCTACATGAGTAACGGATAAATTAGTTTTACACGATTTACGAAAATATTACACTGAAGCCGCGACTGGGATCCATCTGGTCATTAAATGCCTTCAGGAAAAGGGAAAACCACGACAGTTGCTATGATTTATCAAGTCAACAGCAAAGCTCTGGTGCAAGCTGATAAAAGGGTGAGGAAAGAATGATCATACTAATGGGATGAATTATCCTTTCCGAAGTTGTACACAGTGTAACTGGTAAGCTTAAGCGCTAGAGGGAGTCGCCTTTAGTTTTCCATTTAAGAATAAATATTTACGTACAGACATGTGTAGCTATTAACACCAATATTATCATCCTTGCAATGGAAAACGATGATCATTTGGAATTCATCATATAAAGTGAATTGGCAAAATGAGAGTATAAGAGAACCAAAGATTAAAACCATGAAACAGTCGTTTGGAGATAACTCTCTCTCTCTCTCTCTCTCTCTCTCTCTCTCTCTCTCTCTCTCTCTCTGATCTCTCTCTATTGATTATCCATTAGAAGCCTTAGTATTACTGCTTTACATGCACTGACCGCTATATTTAAAATCAATAAAGGATATAGTTATTAATCAGGATCGGGGGTTCTTTGGTATTGTCAAAGTTGTGATTACAGCCAAATACACTGATATACACGCACACAAACACACACACACTTATACATACAACATACATACATACATATATATATATACACTGATATATACACACACACAAACACACACACTTATACATATATATGTATATATATATATATATATATATATATATATATATATATATATATATATATATATATATATATATATATACTGTATATATGAAGGGCTTCAGTATGTATTCAGGAAAGGGGGTGCTGTACTTGGGTGGTAAGTCGTTGTCCTTTCGCCACCGTTATTTTACCATTAAACCAAGCGGTGCACGGAAGACCAGAAACTCGGGGAAAAGAGTATATTTTCACATACAGTTTTGAGGCACCAGGTCTACTCTTCAGTGTGCAATCTGCAATATTTTCCGTACTGAAGAGAAGACCTGATGTCTCGAAACTGTATGTGAATATATACTCTTTTCCTGGAACAGTGGCCCTTTGTTGGCCGAATCGGTTGAGCTTCAGACTGTCACTCGATGGGCCGGAGTTCAATTCCCGCGGCCGGCTGATGAAGAGTTAAAGGAATGTATTTCTGGTGATAGAAATTCATTTCTCGCTATAATGTGGTTCCGATTCCACAATAAGCTGTAGGTCCCGTTGCTAAGTAACCAATTGGTTCTTAGCCACGTAAAATAAGTCTAATCCTTCGGGTCAGCCCTAGGAGAGCTGTTAATCAGCTCAGTGGTCTGGTAAAACTAAGGTATACTTACTTTTCCTGGAACAGTTCAGCTTTGACACGACACTTATGCAGTTTTCTATTTTCGCTTGTGCAGCTGCAAATCTTGTCATCAATACCTTAAAAATAGCCACACAACGCTATTTTTTCTAGAGACATTTTCATTAATACACTTCCATATCTTTTATATCCATACTAAAAAATAATCCTTTTACGATCAGAGAAAAAGTCGCAGCTGCCATTTACTCTTACTTACGACCAAGTCTAATATGTGGTCGGGTCTTAACGTTGTCTCATTTACGTATCTTCACCAAAATATGACTATCCAGAAAATTCAGAATTTTACTCTTGTTTGTCCTGCCGCTGAATAATAATCTGAATTGACATCAACCCAAAAGTTTGTCGTATTTCATCACCAAATGCATCTGAGATTCAGTTTCATTTTCAGATTCCATTAATTAAATTTGCATTTGGTAATCCGTTTATCGCTGCTATTCTTATTTTGTTGCTCTTATAAGACATTTTTGTGTTGACATTTGTAAGTGTTTCATACATATACTTATCCAGTTGCGTCATATTTACAAGTGATCGAGGAGAAGAAATATTAGATCCGTGTTCCACACCCAGTGTCAAAATGGACTTCACATGCAGCCGTTATCATTCCATCCATTTTCTGTCTCCTGTATAATTATCATTGCCTGAACGGGTTTGGGTTAATAACAATTATCACCTCAAGAGCTCATATTGTGTTTTCTTATTTTCGCAATTTTTGTTTGCCAGTGGCTGGATAGTTACAAAAGAAGTTAAGTATATCTTAGTTTAACCAGACCACTGACCTGATTAACAGCTCTCCTAGGGCTGGCCCGAAGGATTAGATTTATTTTACGTGGCTAAGAACCAACTGGTTACCTAGCAACGGGACCTGCAGCTTATTGTGGAGTCCGAACCCCATTATGACTAGAAATGAATTTCTATCACCAGAAATAAATTCCTCTAATTATTCACTGGTCGGTCGGAGAGTCAAACGCTGGGCCAACAGTGTGCTAGCCGAGAGCTCTACCCACCCCTCCAAAGAACTGCAAACTACAGGTCTCTGTGTAGCTTGTCCGTAGATTTGTTCCTGCTGTTCCCTCTTCATATCCTGTGCGCGTTTGATCTCGAACCTGATGTTCCTTTGCGTTACTGAATATAGTCTCAACGCTTGGTCTTGCACACACTTTGTATACGAAAATATACCCTGGCCATTTAACATTTGAAGCGGTGGATTGCATGGTGTCTATCGCAGACATTGCAGATTTTCATGGGTACGTTACATATGGGTCTCCTTACCCGTTGAAACATTCACTGACAATGAGTATCACACCGGTCTTTGATCTTTAATTTCTTCATCATTTTCTCCTTTTCCATCATCCTCTGGAGCAGTGTTATCATCGTTTTTAAGGTCAATTTTTTTTCCTTTTTCAGCAATAATTTTAATTTCCTGCTTCTTTTTCCATAACCTTGTTCTAGACGATTGTAGCAGTTCTCTGACAAAGAATGGAGGGACTATCTTTCGCCTCTATTTTGTGCCGAATGGTTATTCAATGTATTTCTTTCAAGGTTCGGAATTCTCCACCAAGTTCGGTTTTGTTAGTATTCTTGTCAACTTCCCTGCCTTGGAAGGAGAGTCTTTTCATTTGCCGTTTTTCTTCAGGTTACGTTTAGATAAGGACAGTAAGTCCACATTCTCGTTAGCCTCGGCATAAAGACATTCATGCTTCAATTTTACTGGCCTCGAAGAGCACAGCGCATTCTAATAACATTAAATATACTCTTTAGTTTCTCTGAATTCTAACATCTCACAATTAAGTTAAAAATACGTTCTTTAAGTAACTGAATTATCAAATTAAACCATTAAATTTAGTCAATTAATCAAAAAATATTTCAGCACTCCGCGATGTTTTGGATGGCACACAGTCAATCTAACGAGAACAATTTTGTTGCAAGAGCCAACAAGTACATTTTACTAAATGACACTAATTTTTTATGTACAGAGAAAGGTTTTAATGAGTTGAATTGCGGCTATAACTAATGCGATGGGTAAACAGGTCCCATAATCTAAAGTGAACAGTTTGGTCATCGGACAAGCATAACAGATTCACCACTAAAGGATAACTCACGACACCCTAGCAACCATCGCCATGGAAACGGTTGCTAGGACGCCGACGCTCTTCCCTTTTCGGGACTGCGGGCCAGTCTCCCCCTTCGCTAACATTTTAAGCACACGGAAGCGTCGCCACAGCTTCCTGCTTGTGATCAAGAGTTCAGCTACTTACCTGATGAATCAGAAGTGTTCACTTGCGTAATAACAGACTTGCACGGTCATCATAACCGAAGAGGTGAGTTCCAATTTAGATTTCGTTGCTACTGGGATGCAAATAACTAGTTTTGTGGATTCTTATGCCATTCGGGAAAGAATATGATATTTTTTTCTGTGCCAAAATGCAGTCACAAACCAGTTTGTTTTTCTTATCTGCAGCCGCGCAGTGTTTATTCATGTAAAGAAAATATATTTTCATGCATGAAGCCCTTTTCAAATAAAAGTTATTCAGAAGTATTTGCAAGTCCACTTGTACATGCATATATATATATATATATATATATATATATATATATATATATATATATATATATATATATGTGTGTGTGTGTGTGTGTGTGTGTGTGTGTGTGTGTGTGTGTGTGTGTGTGTATCACTGAATCGTGAAGATATGGAACGTGGTGAATGTATAGATAAAGGCAAATGCCACCAAGGAAAGTGAAACAACGGAGTGGTTGCTAGGCCTTTCGACACACAGTCCTTTACTAGCAGACTGGTGAGAAATATATAAGTAAGTTTACAAGAAAGCTCATATAATGGACAGATGACATACAAATACACCTGAGGATGGGTATTATAAAGGAACAGGTGCATCTGGAATCCAACACAGTTGAAGAATTAGTGGACTTATCAAAACAAAAGTAAATCTTTGAGGGGTTTTACAAAACATTAGGCATAACTTGCTCAGATACATGGAGTCAATTAAAGGATTATACAGGGAAAAGGACTGACCAACAAAAATGACCTTTGAATGGATAAGCTCTTTACATAGTTATATATTTCAACACTTAACACATTCTCCTTTTGGCAAACAATAACAATTTTTTGCAAAATGAACATTTCAAAAAACTATTAAAGACATGAATACATTGAAAACATATATAAGGTAACTAATTAGTAATTAAGTCAGTGATTTTATCTTTACAGTCATTATTGAACATTTTACTAATACAGGGGTCCAAATAATGCATGCCAGGGGTAAGGTTGTATAATTGCAGATTCTAAAAGATTTCGTGAAGAGAACTCTTTCGATCTGGCAGTCATTGAACTGTCAGTCAAATTGATCCTGTAGGAGTTTTTACTTAGATGAATGAATATTGCATCGAATTTTTAACCAGTTTTGACAGAATATTTATGCTGTTTAATTCTCACCTTTAAATCTTTACTCAGTTGACCTATACAAAAAGAAGAGCAGTCCAAGCATGGAATTTTATATATTATATGTTGTTGCTTTTCCAAGGGCTGTTTTTTATTAACATTCCTTTTAGTGTGTTATTATAGGAATAAGCCAGGTTGACATCAAAAGATTTTAACAATGATTTTATTGTTTCAAACCACTAAAATAAAGCAGACTAAGAATATTCTTAGGGTTTCTTTCTCCATGTTAATAAAACCTTCAAAAAGTTTTATGGTTAAAAGTAGCATTTGCCTTTATTTATACATTCACCACATTCCATATCCTCGTGATTCAGTCACACACATATATATACACACACACACACACACACACACACACACACACACACGAGGATATGGAATGTGGTGAATGTATAAATAAATATATATATATATCTAAATATATATATATATATATATATATATATATATATATATATATATATATATATATATATATAAATATATTTAGTCTTACTGTATATATCTGTGCATATGTACATATATATATATATATATATATATATATATATATATATATATATATATATATATATGTGTGTGTTGCATAAGTGTGTGTGTGTGTGTTGCATAAACCAGGGATTTCACGAAATCCCTGTAATTTTCATGGAATTCGTGAAATCACCAATTTGCTCAGGGACAATTGATCTCCTGAGGGCTAGTACTAAACACACCGAAACAGTGATTCATCTATTTTGTCTCGTCGTGTTTAGTACTGGCCCCTTGGGGATCAAGTAAGTGATTTAGTGATTTCATGAATTTCCTGAAAACTTCATGGATTTCGTGAAATCCCCGGTTTCACAATCTTACAGTAATATATATAATATATGTATATATGTGTGTATATACACAGATATATACAATATGACTAAATATGTTTATGATATATATATACACATATATATATATACTATATATATATATATATATATATATATATATATATATATATATATATATATATATATATAAATATGTGTGTGTTTGTGTGTGTGTGTGTGTAACTGAATCACGAGACAAGGATGTGGAATGTGGTGAATGTATAAATAAGGGAAATGCTACTTTTAACTATAAAACTTTTTGTAGGCTTTATTAACATGGAGAAAGAAACCCCTAAGAACATTCTTAGCCTGCTTTATTTTAGTGGTTTTGTATATGTATATTTATATGCATATATGTATATATATATATGTATATATTTTCTGTATATGTATACATATATGATCTTCATTACGTGAAAATTAAATTATTATGTATATATATATATATATATATATATATATATATATATATATATATATATATATATATATATATATATGTCTATTTATATATGCATACATTCACATATCTTGAAGGGGCAGGAAGACTCACGCTCAATGATGTGGGCATTTATTCTTCAGCGACTGGTAGTCTTTTAATTACACCATCAGGGTGCTATAGAAAGGAAAAGAAATGTAAATCAAATCAATGAGGCTGAAATGAAAAAAAGATTTGAAAGCCACTTCAGCACCAATAAAAGTCAAAATAATCAGAACTGATGTGAGGATTTACGACCAATGCACCAGATAATATATATTTTCACCACCAAAGGTAGAAATACTAAAAAAGAAAAACAGAACACATTACATACACAGAAAACAGTTGAACAGGATATGCGCCAAATAAACGTCCTCTCAAGTAAAGCATGTTGCAAATATCAAATATGTATAGGATATATATATATATATATATATATATATATATATATATATATATATATATATATATATATATATATATATATATATATATATATATATATATATATATATATATATATATATATATATATATATATACATATATATATATACATATATATATATATGCATATATATTTATGTGTGTGTGTGTGTGTACAATCTACTGGTCACTTTTTACCACATAATAATTAATTATAGTCACAACGCCCTCTTAATTTCTCGAATCTTTCACGCTTTTTGGATACTCTTGCCACCCAGAGCCTCCGATCTAAATGCAAGAAATATGAAGTAATTCTGATGACGGTAGCGGGAATTGAACCCGCATCCCGAAAAATCACAATGAGGTCAAGTTGTCGACCTGACCACGAGAGGATAAAATTCTATTGCTGTTCAGACATACATATATCTGTCGACTTCAGATATATTTATTAGAGCTGGAGTAGACCCATCCTCACCAATATAGCCAAGTGGGCAATCGCTTTTATTGGTTTTTAATCTGAAACGATTACCCAAATATATGGAGAGTAAGTAAGTATACCGTAGTTTAACCAGGCCACTGAGCTGATTAACAGCTCTCCTAGAGAGGGCTGGCCCGAAGGATTAGATTTATTTTACGTGGCTAAGAACCAGTTGGTTACCTAGCAACTGTGGAATCCGAACCACATTATACCGAGAAATGAATTTCTATCACCAGAAATAAATTCTATTCTTCATTGGCCGCCCGGAGACTCGAACACGGGCCCAGCTGAGTGCTAGCTGAGATCTGTACCGGCTTGTCCAACGAGGAACTAATATATGGTGAGGAATGGATCTATTCCATCTCTAATAAATGTTTCTGAAGTCGACAGGTATATGTATGTCTGTATGTATGTATGTATGATCAGCAGAAGACTTTTATCCTTCTCGTGGTTATGTCGGCAACGTGACCTCGTTGAAAGAGGACCTTGATTAGGATTTTGAGTGTTGAGTAATTCAAATAGATTTTATTGTTGCTTTCGATTTAGTAAAACATAAGGCCCTTATATATATACTTCAGAAACCTGGAATGGGTGGATATGTTTTAGGGTTACTTCAAGATTTCCTTACAGGTAGGCAACAGTGAGTTGTTGATGGGATCTTTAGCGAACCGAGACCTGTTGTGTTTGGTGTTCCACAAGGTCCACTGTTATTTTATACGCTTTTTTATTTAGCTTGCTTTTTGTGTCCGTTTGTTTGTTAGTTTGTCTTCGTCATATCTTGTAACTCAATTTTCGACCTGTTCCCTTCGTCCGATGGACTTGAAATTTTGCATGGTTACTCAATCCAGGTGATAATACAACCTTATGTGATGAGTAGGTCAGCCGTGACCTCTAGTGACCCTACAGTGACCTCTCCCAGTATGTCAGGATTTGTATGAAACTCTTCGGGTTTTTCACAGCTTCTTTGACTCGGTAAATAACTCTACTGATTTTTCAAACCTTCTTTGGCTTGACAGGATATCAATTTCTTTATTACAGTCATAAATCAGTTACAGTTTCTGTCAAAACTAAAAGTGTAAAGTTAAAATATAATTTTTTTAGAAACTCTTCTATTAAATGCACCAAAAATGAAAAGTAAAATTTCAGAACACTCCAGGATTTTCTTTCAATTACCATGACTGCAAAAATAAAACTAAGTGATCGGGAGCCAAACATGGAGCTGAAATGTCCCTGAGCAAGAAATAAAAAAATATATTTCTTTTCTTGTGCATTTCCTTTCATGTTTGACCAACCACGCTTTTATTTTTTGTAGACATGGTTAATCCAAATCTGAAAATCCTGGGATGTCTCTGAAATTTTACTTTTCACTTTTTATTGCATTTTAATAGAAGATTTTTAAAAAAATTTATCTTTTTTATTTTACACTTTTTATTTTTGACAGAAATATTTTCCGATTTATGACTTTAGCCCCTAAAGAAATTGATATTCTTTCGAGACAAAGAAGGTTTGAAAAATCAGTAGAGTTATGAAGAGTCATGACATTGTAAGAAAATCCTGGTGTGTGTCTCTGAAATTTTACTTTTCACTTTTTGGTGCATTTTAATAAAATCGTTTTTAAATTTCTTTATACATTTTTTTAGTATATACAAGTGGCATGGTTACTGGCCTGAAAAACAAGATGGTTCAGTATACCGCTAATGCAAACTCTTGTGGGTGTAATGAAGCTTCCATCCACAAGAAACAAGCTGCCCTTAGTCTCAATCGTGGCATGGAGCGGATTAGTGAACGGTGTAGTCTGTGGGGTATGAGGCTGAACTCCAGTAAAACGAAAACTCTGTTGGTTAGTAGATATCAAACTGATATTCCGTGCCATTCTCCTCTTCAGGTGGATGGGACTCCTCTAAATGAGTCTGAAGTTTTCACTATAACTTGGTGTAACTTTTGACTCACATCTTACTTTTGAGAAAAATTTAGTGAAAGTATCAGTAAATGCTGCTTTGAGGTTAGATATTTGCATAAGGTCTCATATATTTATAACTAATAAAATCAGTGCAACTTGATCCAAGTCATCCGTCCTTCCTTTAATAGCATACTGCTCTCCTGTATTTCTGCCAGAGATTTATCTCTTTTGGATAGAGTGGTTCGTGGTGGTAGGTTTCAGTTTCCTATCATTTGCATTAATGAGTTGGATCATCAACGGATCGGTCTCTTGTTTGTCAATGTTTCATAAGTTATATTTAAATGGAGGTCTTTCACATTCGCATTTCATCCCTGGATCTCTTTTCCTGCCGAGAGCGGCCAGATTTGCTGAAAAGCGGCACCAACATGCAGTAAATGTGCCTCGTTGTCGAAATTCTCAGTTCTAGAGGTCTTTATCCCTCACAAATCTGGACTGTGGAGCAGAGCAGTTTCCCTGAAGATCTTGTGGAACTGGAGCCTCAAAAAATTCAGCCGAAGATGCAATGCATTCCTCACTCAAGCAATTCTCCTTGTAATTTATAACTTACATTTCTAAATATTTATTAATTTTTTTAGTTAATTTTTCTATAATAACTGATCTCTTCTTTATGTATTTTTATTATCTTCTGTTGCTTCTTTCAAGTGAACACTATAGTCTTTGCAAGCTTGAATTTCAAATTGGTCAATGGCTCCTGTGGGCTTGTTCCATATGAACAGGGTTCATCTTCTAATAATAATATATATATATATATATATATATATATATATATATATATATATATATATATATATATATATATATATGTATATATAATATTGTACTTATTTGTATATAATTTTATACTGGCCACATGCATACGTACAGTACTCATGTCAGGTGATGCATGCATGCTTGCCTAAAATGCGCGAAACTATCAGTTCCTTTACGTTTTACTTTGAGAAAATGGAACTAGCTATGGTGTCAAAGATGATTAATGTTCTGGAAACAAAGAAGTAAGGCGCAAATGTCATAAAGAAATCTCAAGAAATTATCATCACGTCCTTTTACGGGACGGAACTAGGAGCGGAATTTTAGCCTGTACTGGGACTGCAAGAATGCGTACACAGAAGAGAACGGGGTATAAGCTGCTAGCACGTTTTCATTTGAAGTCACGTCCTTTCAAGTGCAAAGTCTTTTTACTGAAATGTTCAAACACGTGCGCTTGAGCAGATTCTTCCCATCAATTCTTGATACAAAAACTTGTGATTTTGAAAAGAATAATCTGAGAATATGGCAAGTGTTAACATTATACAGCATGCCAGTTCCTCATTGGAGGAGTCGATATCGTACTCGGCTAGCACTCTGCTAGACCCGCGTTCGATTCTCCGGCCGGCCAATGAAGAATCAGAGAAATTTATTTCTGGTGATAGAAATTCATTCCTCGGTATAATGTGGTTCGGATTCCACAATAAGCTGTAGGTCCCGTTGCTAAGTAACCAGTTGGTTCTTGGCCACGTAAAATAAGTCTAATCCTTCGGGCCAGCCCTAGGAGAGCTGTGAATCAGCTCAGTGGTCTGGTTAAACTAAGATATATTTAACTTATACAACATATCATCCACAGGCATGACATACTACTTGACAGCTTAATACGGACGACTTCGACTCCGTACCACTTAATTTTACAGCATTAAAACTAATTATAATAGAGTAATACTTTTGAATACCCATTGTACACAATATTAACACAAACGCTGTCTCGAGTAATAACTAATAATACTCTCAAATATATTGATTAACTCTATTCATCAGCAAATCAGAATGAGCTCCAGAACGCCACACATGCAAGGACTGAATAATCAAGAACTAAATGATCGAAATATCACGTGACAGTATTACCAGCTGACAAAAGAATCGCGTCCCTGAGCGTGCTTCCTGTGGGAAGTCGCTGTCGGTTGAACATAGTACGGTGCGTTGCTAGAAGTATAGTGACCAACTACGGAGATTGCAGCTTGGTGGAAAATCCAAATCTGAAATTTCGGGGATGATGCAGACATGGTGATATTTATCAATTTAAAATCTGACCATGTTTAGAGAGAATTCTTCTTCACTCTCATTCTTAATTTACTTTTCAACTTATTTGTTTTCCTATATATTCTCGTTTTCCTAACTTATTTTCTAATATTTTCTTGAACATAAAAGTACACGGATGGATAATGAAAGAAGTATGAAGAATGAGTGAAATGTGAGCGAAATGAAGGGTTTATTTATATAAAGCATTCATGTTTTATATCGCGTCAATGTCACCATTTTACCATATAGCCCTGAATGGCCGTCAGAGGCAAAGGTCTTGGGCCATGTCCCTAAATGTCATCCATCCATCCATAGAACAAGCGAGTTGGGATAACCGAATATGTAGAACCTATAGCCTAACTAAGAAGATGAGGTACAACGCTTGAATTATCGCTTCTTCTTCTTTTAATGTGCTTTTTTTCCCATTTTTGTATGGGGTATGCACGATGCCTTCTTTGAAGGACTTTGATTTGGCTTTGGGGTAGACTGTAGTCTCGATCGGCTGCCCTGCTTGACATCGCTTAGACCCCGGTAGCGTATACATGTATTGTACCAGTCACCAGCTCCCTTTCTCCCAGCAGCGAGACGTTGAGCAGCTGGGTTGACAGTTCGAGACGTGTGAGGTGTCTATTATGTTTCTGGAAGATGTTGGAGTGGCTTTGTTTGTGTGTGTATTAGTCTGTAACACCCATTTGCTTTTAAGCAAACCTATCAGGTGATTACATACATAATCCCGGGCTGTCTACACAGATAGCAAAGTGTCCGCCTCTCTGACCGGTCGGCTGTGGATTTGAACCCGCGCCACAGACCTCCATGAAGTCCGAAGCTGCGGCTCTAACCGACTTGGCCATCAAGGCTCTTCTTGAATTGTTCCTTCTAATCAAAGTAATATAAAACCACTGACAGGAACCTCAAATCCGTTTTTATTCGTCGACTGGAGGGCAGTCCTCAACTGGAAGGGACTCGGATCTCCTTCAGAGAGATCTGTCTTTTAGTAGTCTACTTCTGAGAACGCATTTAGTTCTTCATTACAGCCAGAAACAAGTTCTTTTTCTTCTATCGCTGTTTCAAGCTTTGGAGAAATCAGTTATTACAAAAATAATGAGGAGAAGGCGAATGGAAAGGCAAAAACTGAATGGGAAACACCATTAATTTACATGAGGGACAACATAAAACAGAAACACGCGCATATATACATATATATATGTGTGTGTGTGTGTATGCGCTTGTGTGTGCTTGTGCGTGTGCACGTGTGAGTATGCAAGAACGCATGTGGCCGTATTATCTTCTTCCTTTGGTTGTGATTATATACAGTATATATATATATATATATATATATATATATATATATATATATATATATATATATATATAAATATATATATATATATATATAATATATATATAAATATTATATAAATATATGTACAGCAGGAAAACAGTAAGCAAAGGCAAATGAAAATGACGCCGGACGAAACACAATCTAGTATGAATAACCGAATTTCTCGCTTTTTCTGTCTGTCTGTCAGTCTGTCTGTCTCTCTCTCTCTCTCTCTCTCTCTCTCTCTCTCTCTCTCTCCTTCTCAATCGATAAAGAAACTACAGCATTAGCTGCAGCAGCCTTACAGTTAACAAGAGGCACAGGCTCTGAGTATCTTTTATCTTTTCCCTCCCGGACGCTTCTTTGATTAAACTAGTCTTCCTTGACGACGCGACTGCCTTTTGTTCTTTGCGGTTCGCGAAGGTGAATCGATCTTGTGGGTCTCCTCTCCCAGCCATTTCAGTTTGATTGAAGAAAATTTAAGTTTTTGGTTTAAGCGAATTATGTTTGATTTGGAAATACAACTTTTTTGAATGTTCCTCCTACAGTTCATCTCTTCACCTAATTAAACGCACAACTTTGTGTTTTTCTTCCAGTTCATTTAAATTTAATCTTGTAAGGATTACATATCTGACCAGAGAAGAAAACGCAACATCAGAGAAAGCATGGCCAATTAATTTACTTACCAGGACCCCTTCCGGTTGAAACGCCATACACACACATTGTCTTGTCAAGGTTAATTATTACACTGCGGGAAACGATAAATGTCGAGGGTCAAAAGACAGGTCATTATTATTTCAATCGCTAGCCAAAAGTGGTGAATAACATGTGGAGGGTCGAAAGAAAGGTCATTATACTTTAGCATTATAGTCGTTGTAATAGCTGGGGACTGAGGTAACTCGGAATACGGTTCTTCTTCTTTTTTGTTTTTGAACAAGTGCTCCCTTGCCACCATATGTGACTGGTGCTTGGCTCCGGTTTTATTTCCAGTTTGGAATTTTAGTTTGCTTTGTGAGAAATCCAGTTAGCCACTTTAAACCCTTTCTCTGACTTTTACCACTAAAAGACTTGACAGTATGACCGATTCTTTAGGACAAGGGATTTAGTGATAAAACAAAACAACAGGTTATCACTACAAGCCCACGGGACTAACTCGAGTAGCTTCTTTGACCTTTTCCTGTACATACTGTATAGAATGGTCTTGAATTTAAAATCATTCAGCGTAAAATGGTGTGTACTGCAGCGGAACGGAACTGAAATGCACCTTCATGGGCCGCGTCAGCGCTCCTTGAAAATTTTATACGAACCTCCGAAGTAAAGGAAAAATGAAAGAAGGCATTTTCTCAGCGTTAATGAATTCAGCAGCGTGACTTCCTCTCTTGTATACCTTTCCGTAGGGCGAAAGGATCCAGTCGAGTGAGAAGGAGCCGATCAGAAGGAGGTCCAGCAGAGAAGGAAGTGCTGTTCGATGGCGAAGAACGTCACAGACCTGTCGGTCCTTTTCTGAACTATGTTTGCCAGCTAAGCTCATCAGGGATAGTAGAGAACTAGTCACATCTGAGAGAAGAGCGAATGTTACTGCAAAGGAGGGCGGAAAAAAGAGGATCAGCCAAACTGGGTCTTGTGGTAGCTACTAGAGACCGTTCGCTTTCCTTCTATGTTTTTGGGAATTCTGCAACTTGTGTTTCTTAGCTTTTACTGATATTACGAAAAACTGCTTCCGATAATCATGCGAAGAACATGAAGATCTAGAGCAGGGGTTCCCAAACTGGGGGGTTCATGACCCCCAAAGGGGTCATGAGCCATTTTCTGGGGGTCATGGAGGGTCTAACAACTGTATGTACTACATTCAGCTTGCCGGAACGGAGCTAAACTTTTTAGAAGGCTTATAAATGTGGGGGTCATGACAGGTTTGGTACTGCTGTAAGGGGTCACATACTAAAAATGTTTGAGAAACACTGATCTAGAGGGACAATAATCTACTTTTATTTTCTGTTCTCCTCCACAATCTTTACCAAAACGTGAAATAGATTGCAGCCAAATGGTTTGAACCTTTTTATAAATTCGGTAGTAATCCAGTTTACCTAATTTGGTAAATTCATAATTTGTTTAAGCAAAGTTAAATGTAGCTCTCCTTGTAACTTCTAATAGATTTTTCTTTTTGTGTGTTGACCATCATTATGTTTAGATCAAATATTTCCCTAAGAATATAAATTAGAAATCATTATTGAACTGTACCCAAACCTATGAAACATATTTTAAAATGAATGTATTTTATCTTTAAATAATAATATTTTACTAAGCTTCAGTTTGTTGTATTTGGTTACAGGAAGACTAAATGCAAATTGCTTACAACAAATTGCCGTGAAGATATCAGGAAACAGAATGGAGAGAATCTTCGAGTCTCTGAGATGTGCATAAGAGAATCATGATATTAAAAACTGCCACTTCCTGAATTGAAATTTTAACTCAAGTCGAGGTTGTAAGCCTGGCAAGCTCTAGAAGACGACTCCCAGAAAGAAGAAATATACTTTTTATTCGCTGAGTCTCTTTTTCAAATCGTGGCGTTTCATGAAACTTGTCTGCATTAATGACAAACACCGGAAAGATCAATTTCATATGAAATACTGATAAGAGAAAATAGATCTTGATCATAACAAGTTGAGTTACAGCCAAAAGGTAAAATTACTGGTTTAAAGCAAGGCTTCAAAGTATAATTCAGTGTTAAAGAAAGTGAGAAGTTAAGAGTAAAGCACTAAATCAAGAGAAACACCAGAAGAGAAAACAGGGCAAACGCCACTCTTTTCAAAGTTTTAACCATAAGTGCAGAAGGGGCAAGAAGTGGTGGGGGTGTTGAAGGAGGAGGAGGAGGAGGAGGAGGAGGAGGAACTTGGGAAGGAGAAAAGAGAGAACTTGGGGGCGAAGCGGAAGGTGTCGAGTCAGCGTCTGAGGAAGGGGAGCCTTCCAACCGGAGACTCCTTCATCGTCAAGAGGCTCTACCTCAATCCAGACTGGGGTCCCTGAAGAGCCTTGGTGCCATGTCGGTGTTCCGACAGGAGAGCTCAACGGAAGAAACTAATAGGGAAAGCTCGACCTTCACTGCTGTTGCCGGGGTCGCCCTCCAGTTCACGACGTCCTCGTCATCCACCAGTACTTCCTCCACTCAAACCTCGGCTGAGACTGTCCTTCAGCGAATGGTTGGTGAGTTGAGACACTTCTTCTTTGAAGTTATTATTTCAGTGGTCCTAAAATGTTTTGCTTTTCCTTTGTCTGTACTCTCTTGCCTGACTACATTATCCCATTCTTGTACAGTAAACTTGAACGTATGTGTGAGTGGTCTTAGGCAGCATTTCAGCTAGGGTGGGGCAAAAACTGATCTTCACACAGTTTTTAAAATGACTGAATTTCACACACACTTATTAAACTGATCCTCACACTAGTCAACCTTATTGGCACTTCCAGTTCCATTTTTTTCCAAGGAAATGTTTTCTGTGTGCACAGCATTTTCATGACGCTGATTTTCATCAAGTATTACTGATGCTTTGCTATTGCCGTTAGATTGCAAACTATGTACCGCAGTTTTTCTGTGGACTTTAGATTATCAAGGTTGTATTTCTTTTTTTTTATTATATCCAAAATCCAGTTCTCTTTACCGCTCAGAATCAATAAAGAAAGGACAGGCTGGCTTCTGTACTTACCCTGGCCATATCCATAACACGTGTAAGGGTGGTGCATAAATGTACACTTATAAAAAATCACAAATTCAGAATTACTAGAACCCGCACTGACACTGTGACATGCGATGTGACCTTGCTAGAGAAACTATGGTATTAGTGAACGTGTTCCTTTTTGGGAAGATAACTTTGCTGGCGATTATTAAAGACAATGAGGGGAGGAGTGGAGGGGAGAGGAGAGGTGAGGGGATCCGGGGTATCAGGTGGAGCTGAGGACAGAATAATCAGAATCTTCCAAATAACTTCAATTAGAGAACAAAATGGAAGTGGCATTCCGACTGTACATGTCAGACAAGTTATATTCTTTGGTTCATCATCAAACAGATGACTAGTTTATTCCTAATTAATGCCCTAAGGCACATTTTACCTCTCAGGAACAGGTGGACATACCTCCGGAAATGGCGTAGGGGGCCTTCCCATATCATCTTCGGAAGCTGCCGGATCTAGACTGTACCCGCCACTTTCACCTGTGCAGGACTGGTGCGCAGCTGGACCTCTGCAGCCGGAGGTAAGGCTCCATTTCTCAGGAAAAATGTCAATAAAAATTACAAATGAGTCATACTCAGTAGCGGCTCATGTTTCATACAATCTCCTAAAACATTGCCTTAGTACAAGTGTTCTTTATTATACGAGAATACTTTCATCATTTCAAAACTGACTTTCGACTCCGCGCTGTTATCCAGAAATATCTAAACGTGTAAAAAATGCGTCATTAGAATACAAACGTATTTGAGGTTGAGATTGCCTTGTAAGGATTGTTTATTTTTTAGATTTAAATGTACTGTCAAATAACTGCTTACAGACCATATTAATGCTACGAAAAGTACTTCTTGAATTTACGAGATTGTCAGAGAGCAATATCCCTTGCCGGGATACAGCCGATTTAATCGTCATCAAGAAACTCCTTAAACAAAACTGGGTGTGGTGAGTGCGCACGAAATCTGTTCATCATAAAACGTCAAAGAGTGAGGAGAACCGCAGTCGTCTAATGCAAGACAGAATTATCAGGAAAATAAGGATCTAAGAGTGGGAGATTTATCTTGTAAAGAAATAGGGATCGTACCAAAGTTAAGAAAAAAATTGAATGAGGATTATTTTTGGTGTTTGTTTTTAGTCAGACAACAAAATCATAACGAAAAAATAATGAAGAATCAGCATGTGTTCGTGAAAGTTGTATGAACAAGAGGGATGCCAATGTTAGCTTAAATATAGATCTGCCATCCTTGATTTTATCATGAGGTCTTGTAGTTGCATTTAATACCAGGTTCATTCCACAGGAAACCATGGCGGCATTCGAGGGCGAGTTGCGACGGAAGGACCACATCATCGAAGAGCTCATCAAGCTCCACCCAAACCATGGACTGAACAAAGTTAGTGAAACGGGGACAGAAAAAGAGACAAGGACCCTTGAGGGCATGAGACGAAGCTTTGAAGTAGGCGGGAATTCTTCAGAGCAGCACATCCCACTTTCACTGGCAACCAAATCACACAATGCTTTACCCAATTCATGCCTACAGTTAGTTAATGATCTGATGGCGATGACGGCAAGTGGACTTCAAAACGTCTTGTATTTTGCTGCATTTGTTGAGCTTCTTTGCCCTTTCCGCACAAAAATGCATACATGCCTTCGCACACATTTCGATGGGGGAAGCAGGATGAAACATTTTTTAGTCTTTTTTTTTTAATCTCCTAGCTTTTTATCAAAATAGTAGAGTCATTACCATGGAAACAAACACACAGTGACGGTGAGCTTATTTAAATTGCTTAATTTACTGGCTTGCATTCCTTTGTTTTTCGTTTGTCATTCCTTGATAAGAATTCTTTTCACAGTAAATGTGGATTGACTGATAGAGGTTGGCGACCCGAAATGTTGATTTTGAAGACTTTCCTACAAGTACCACTTGAATATTTGTTCAGGAATAACAATGAAAATTGTTTCACCTATAGTATATGAGTGTTCTCATTTCTTGGATTTTCTCCAATTAGAACAAAAGAATTTTAGAAATACAGTTGTTATAGAGAACTTAATCTGAACTGAGACTCTTCATTCGGGATTTTTCAATTTGCAACTAAATAAAGCACAGAGATAGGAAACAATTTTATTTGAAGCTTTTGAAATCTTCACTTTAGCGAAAACATATGTTATTAGAATATTACCTGTTGAAAGGACAAACATGTTCTTTCCTTATTTACGAAGTTCGAGTGGATTACATGTTTATAAATAAGAGATTATTCTCATACTAAAAACCTCCTGCCTTAGAGGTTGACTTACTTCCAGTTGTTTGAGTCTGTTAACAAATGGCTCGAAAGTTTACACCATTGACCAAAATGTGGATTCCATGTTAACCGTAGGTTTTGTATCTAAACAGCGCAGGACAGTATCTCAAGATGATCAGCAGTAAACATCAGTGCGATGTGGTGAACTTACCGGTCCATTCATGCAAAATTTAAATTCAGCAAAATACTGACAGCAAACCTTTAAATTTAGCATCGCTCCCCTTTCCTTAGAAAGCTCGTCCTTTTCCAGTGCAGCCTTTTTGTCTTTCTTCCCCGCAGGAGGGTAGTGCCGTCATTGCACCTCACGCGGTGCACTGTAGACATTACTTAAGGCTCTTTGCAGCGTCCCTTCGGCCCATAGCTACAACCTCTTTCATTCATTTTACTGTACCTCCAATCGTATTCTCTTTCTTCCATCTTGCCATCCACCCTCTCCTAATAATTGTTTCACAGTGCAACTGCGAGGTTGTCCTCCTGTTACACCTTCAAGACCTCCTTTTCTCTCAACTTCCCTTTCAGCGCTGAATGACTTTCATAGGTCGTTGGCCTAAATTCTATATTCTATTCTACTCTATTTCTTTTTGTCTTCCCTGCAGTTAAGTAAGTTATTAGCTTTGTTCCTTCCCATGTAACCAGTACTTCTGTAAAAACTCCGCTGGTGCAGATTCCGCTATGGCTTCTGTCACAAGACATTAAAACAATTCCATTGTTATTAGTATGAAAACAGTGCTTTATCAAACTCCTTCTGGAACAACGGGTGCTATCAGTAGTACTGTAGCTTTTTAAAGAGAAAAACCTATTTTACAGCATCTGTTATCCCTGTGACAATACTGTATTAAAGACACTGATGGTTACTAGTTTGTAAACCCACGTTAGCATGGATCTGTTGCTGTTTTTTAACTATCAAAAGTCTATTATACTTTTTTTGTTATAGAGGCAACAAAACGACTATTAACAGAAGTGCGGTTCTCTATAATAAAAATTCCCTGGTTGCACAACTTGTTACTGCTTTCGTCATTAGAGGTTCTGTCAATTTAAGAATCCAGTTGCTGTTTTTGTTACAATTCAAGACGTTAATGTAACTGTCATTAACAATAACACTAATAAGCATCATCAGTAGAATTAGCCGTAGTATGTCAGAAAGGAGCCTTTGGTGTTTTGATGACCATTAATGACCTTTGCTTGGCGGAGCATTAACTGCTCATTTTTCATCTCATCCAAAATGTTTAATTTTTAGATTACAGATTGTGAAATTTTAGAATCTTAGATAATATACATATATATATAAATATATATATATATATATATATATATATATATATATATATATATATATATATATATATATATATATGTATATATTAATTACAATTTATTTTGTAATGCTTATGATTAGGGTTAAGTAGGTGAGCAAGTTTTGTAATTTATTGTTGACTTGCTCTGTTCCTGTTAGACCACTTCTGTAGATGTCATTTGACCATTGACGTCATAACTTTTAGCTTTGATAGTTTTTCCGTTACTACCATTATTGCTAAGATGCTTCTGTTGCCTCAAGATATATAGTCACTATAGTGATGTTGTTTTTGCCCCTATTGATATTTTGCTCCTCACGGACAAGGTAACTCCTCTCTTACTCCTCCTCTTCTGCTTCCCCAGGCAAAAGCTGGGGGCGCGGACGTCGAGGAAGCCCTTAGAAGCGACCTGGCCGCCATGACGGTGAAGGTGGAGAGGACGGAGCAACAGATCCGGGAAGCCCTGGCTGCCGTGGCCGCGAAGGATTCGCGGGTGGCTGAGCTGACGCGACAGCTCGACGCCCACCGCCAGGAGCACGCCCGACAAGCGGCTACAATCGCCACGCTCAGGCAAAAGTTGCAGGTTAATGCAGTCTTTATCTTTATTTCTTAATTCATTCCATTCTTTTTAACTATATTTCTTTTGCAAACGATTTCGGGTTCAACCACTGGGATTTATAGAATCTTCAGTGCGGGTTATTATTATTATTATTATTATTATTATTATTATTATTATTATTATTATTATTATTATTTCATGGCGAAGTCTTTATCGCCTCCCTAAACCTTGCTGTTTTCTCCGGAATTTGGCGGGAAGGATGGGCTTGCTTACCCTCCTACCCCGGAAGAGGAAACTAACTCTTTGACAAATCTAATTCTCTTGAATGCGTCTGCGCTTGGTAAAAGTTGGAGTGTTCAAGAACTGCTTTTAAAGACGAAAATATTTGTTCAACCCTGAGTATTATGTGCTGGTGTAATCTCATAATTTGAGTGCTAGCTTAATTTATGGAACTATTTCGAATCAGCAGCAATAAAAAACTGGTTCGCAGGGATCATTTGCAATGCAGGCTGACTAATCATAACACTTTCAGTTCTCTCTCTCTCTCTCTCTCTCTCTCTCTCTCTCTCTCTCTCTCTCTCTCTCTCTCTCTCTCTCTCTCATCTATAATTCAGCATATCCTGTGAAAAGTAAAACCAACAACTTTCTCCTTTTAAATCCACCAGGAAGAAGAGAACTCTTGTGTGACTCTGAGGGCCAATCAGAGAAGGGGCGAATACACCTTAGGAGCTCTAACAAGGGAAAACAGACAGTATGCTGATCGTATTAACGAACTTGAAAACAGGCTCAGGTAAGCAGATGAACCATCTGATGTGACTTTGTATAAATCTACCTTCTGCCTCGACTTTAGTTTTACTTGAAATGTCCGCTGAAAAAAAAAAAATTTCATTCTTATGGAGTAAACATGTCTTCCTTTGTTCAACTTTATAGTACTATATATGTATTTTTCCCATGATAATTGTTGTTTCTTCCCAGGCGATGACATCGTTGATGATGAGGAGTCACCTCCGTTCTTATCTTTTAAGCGAATTTGCTCATTGGCATGTCTTTTTTTTTCATTTAGATTTTTGCTGTGAATTGTCTTTAACTCTAAAACTGATGGTCCTCTGTCAGCAGCCTTTGAAATGTCACCATTTCACGATCATTAGCGTTGCTCCTCCGTCGGTTCCATTCGCAATTTCAGTCTTATCCATAACTTCTTAGCCTTTCGCAGGAACTTTGTTTCATTTCATGTTATCGCTTTTGTTTTTCCAGGCTAACCAGGTTTTCTCTTAATATCTCCATTTTCTTTGATACTATACATTGGATCCTAGGATCGAATGAATTTCATCTTTTCTGTTGTTGGCTCTATGGCAGCTCCACTTTTACTTGTTTGCTGACATACTAGGCTTCTTCTTTTTCTTATTTAGCTCCCCCCAGCCCGTTGTTCTTCCGCCAGTCCCCCTTATTTCAACAACTGATCTTTTCAGAATTCTCTTCCATCCCATCGGATTTGCTACGTGTTCGGGGCCTCGCTTTTGCAACGTCGTCCAATGACGTTTTTCTCTTGCATTCGACTCTTCTTTTCCTTTGCAAACTTTTCCAGAACCTAGAAACGTAATGTTGATAGAGTTCATTACGACCAACACCTCAGTGTAAAGACGTCTCTGGATGAGGCAAATGGTATGAAAAAAGGGGATTTCCAAAGTAGTTTCCGACCTTTACTTCTGTCTAAACCTCTTGCCGATTTGACCGAAGTCTGAAGTTTTCAAGAATTACTTCAAAATGCTTCATACTGACACATCTATCTTTAAAATGAATAATGAATGTGTGTTTCTTTGTATATGCCAGTCGGTTTTTTTTTATGCGGGTTCTCCAACTTCATACATGTTCATCCTTAAATGGAATTCAAAATTCAAGACTTAATTCATTTTACATGTTTCCACTTCTTTTGCTTGCAGTTCAGTAAATGCATTTCAGTGAACATTTCTCTTTATAGCTCCAAGAACAGGAATTAGTGCATCTTCTTCCGAGGTCTGGAAAGTACTAAGCTTACCTTTTCCACAGTTAATTGATATTTTGATAATCTACTCTAGATAGGCAGTCCATTTGACAGTCATCTCTTTCTTAGACTAATGAAACTCCTGTCAAGAATATTTTTACCATCACTATTGCCTGATGATATCTAGATATATGTGTATCTTAAATATGCAAATACTAACAACTAAACAGGTGAACACAGGAATGAATCTATAATTGCTAATATTATTTACACAAACGAGACTCGGGTCACTCAGAGGGCTCATGATTTTATCCGTCTGATCAGTTTGGTGTACTGAAACAGTAAGTCATCTTTCCAGGAGGTTTAATCATTAAAATATGTATATAAGTGTATGGCCTGAACGCCAAGGGTTTTATGCTTCGACTTTTTAACAGTTACTGTTGTCGTAGGTATAGCCGCCTTTGTAACGGCATGAAACTGAAAGTCTTCGAAACCTTCCAACCCTTTTTGCCAGTAGTTCATAACTCAAAAAAAAAAAAACTGAAGCCTACCAAAAACTTTTTGAGGTATCTTAGAGAAAGAACTGAACGAGCTCAGAAGTTACAGGTAGCTAGGAACTCCATCTAACAGAATAATTGACATTTTTTTTTTAGAGAATGGTATACCTGCTCAGTCTTTCTCATATATATACTGTATGTGAACCCTTCGTATGTGAACCTCCAAACTACATCTGTCACTATTACGAGAATACCAGTGATATCAGTGATTTGAGCATGAGGGTAATGCAGTTTTCAGTTATTCTTGTCCATGGATGAATTCATTGCAGAAAAAATACTCTTTTTTTATTAACTCGAAAAGAGAGGAACCCTTTACCATTGTCCATGCTTTTCGTAGTTGCTATAGAAGGCATGCTTCATCCTCAGGACAC